>NW_026991924.1:0-68401 GCF_029215605.1 Mirounga angustirostris
TCCGAGGGAGAAAGAAGCATGGGCAGAAGGCACCCCTCGACTCAACTCTTGTTTCGGGAACCTAGGTCGGCTCTCCCGCGGGTGCGTGGAGTCCTACGGGCCGTCCACCCGACGCAAAGGAACAACACTGGAGAGAACCCGTGCCTCGGCACAGATCGCCCTTCCTGAGCGTGAACTTCATCTCGTGTGTGTTTCTGTGAACGCATGAGAAAGGGAACCCAAACGGAACCCGGAGTGAGAAGCAGGCCTGTAAGGAAGGCTGCTGTCGACTCCGCTGTTGTTTTAGGAGATCCGCCCTGCCCTGCCCTGGGTGCCTGGATGCCTGGTTACCGGGCTACTAACACCAAGCATCGATGCTAGAGAGTTCCTGCGCTTTAGTTAACATTGCCGTTCCTGAAGCCAGAGGAATTTCACAGAGCTCGTGGAGGAGAGACGGGGGAAAGGGTCCCCTCCGTGAAATGGAGCGGGAAACAGGCCGGTGCGGAAGGCCGCTCTCAACTCACCTCTTGTGGAGGAGGCCGGTCCCCTTGCCCCGGGTGTGCCTGCAGGCCTAAAGCCAAGCACCTAAGTCGAAGGAACAAGTGGGTAGAGAATTCCTGCTTCAGCGAAAAGAGGCCTTCCCGAGGCTGGAAGCACTTTGCTGTGTGCATGCGTGAGAGAACGGCAAGGGAGTCCCCAACCATTCTCCGTGGGAGACTCAGGCCCCGGAAGAAGGCCGAGCACGACCCCTCGGTGGTGTCATGGTCTGTGGGGGGAAGCAGTTTACTCTGCACTGTGGGTGAGAGCCTGGGGACGGGTTCCATACGTAAACTCGTTGGAGAAACAGGCCGGTGCAGAAGGCAGCTGTCAGCTCCCTCCTGGGTTACGGGGCTGGTACCGTTGCCCCGTGTGTGCCTGCAGGCCTAAAGCCAAGCACCTAAGTCGAAGGAACAAGTGTGGAGAGAATTCCTGCTGCAGCGGAAACAGGCCTTCCTGAGGCTGGAAGCATGTGGCTGTGTGCATGCGTGAGCGCGCTGCAACGGAGTCCCAAACCATTTTCCGTGGGAGCCTCAGGCCGCTGCAGAAGGCAGCGCACGGCTCCCCACTAGTTTCATGAAGCTAGCGCTGCGGCCCCACTTCTGCATGGAAGTCTAATCGCTTGCGTTCTACCTCGAAGAAACAACAGTGTACAGAAACCGTGCTTTGGCTACCGTTTATGCTGCAGTGTGGGTGAGGGCCTGGGGGGCGGGTTCCATAGGTAAAATCGAGGCAGAACCAGGCCGGCGCCGAAGGCAGCTGTCAACTCACTCCTTGTTTCCGAGGCTGGTACCGTTGCCCCGTACGTGCGCCTGCAGGCCTAAAGCCAAGCCCCTGAGTCGAAGGAACAAGTGTGTGGAGAATTCCTGCTTCAGCGAAAAGAGGCCTTCCCGAGGCTGGAAGCATGGTGCTGTGTGCATGCGTGAGAGAACGGCAAGGGAGTCCCCAACCATTTTCCGCGGGAGACTCAGGCCCCGGAAGAAGGCAGAGCACGACCCCCCACTGGTGTCGTGGTCTGTGGGAGGAAGCAGTTTACTCTGCACTGTGGGTGAGGGCCTGGGGACGGGTTCCATACGTAAACTCGATGGAGAAACAGGCCGGTGCAGAAGGCAGCTGTCAGCTCCCTCCTTGTTTACGAGGCTGGTACCGTTGCCCCGTGTGTGCCTGCAGGCCTAAAGCAAGCACCTAAGTGGAAGGAACAAGTCTGCAGAGAATTCCTGCTTCAGCGAAAAGAGGCCTTCCTGAGGCTGGAAGCATGTGGCTGTGTGCATGCGTGAGAGGACTGCAAGGGAGTCCCAAAACATTTTCCGTGGGAGACTCAGGCCCCGGAAGAAAGCAGAGCACGACTCCCCACTGTTGTCATGGTCTGTGGGAGGAAGCAGTTTACCGTGTACTGTAGCTGAGAGCCTGGGGAACGGGTTCCATACGTGAAATCGAGGGAGCAACAAGGCCGGCGCGGAAGGCAGCTCTCAACTCACCTCTTGTTTCCGCGCCTGGTACCGTTGCCCCGTGTGTGCGTGCAGGCTTGAAGGCAACCCCCTAACTCGAAGGAACAACTCTGCTGAGAACCCGTGCTTCAGCCCAAAGAGCCGTTCCTGCGGGTGCAAGCATTTTGCCGTGGGAATGCGTGAGTGCACTGCAAGGGGGTCCGGAGGCATTTGCCGAGTGAGACTCAGGCCCTGGCCGAAGGCAGCACATGACTCCCCACTTGTTTCAGGAAGCTAGCTCTGCGGCCTCACTTCCGCATGGAAGCCGAATCGCTAGCGTTCGAACTCGAAGAGACAACATGGTAGAGAAACCGTGCTTTAGCTGCCATCCACCTCTCTGAGGGGGGAAGCAGTTTCCAGGCTACCGTGGGGGAGAGCCTGGGGAACGGGTTCCTCACGTGAAACCGAGGGAGAAGAAGCCCGGGCCAGAAGGCACCTCTCGAGTCCGCTCTTGTTACCTGAAGCTCACCCTTACTGCCCCATGCGTGCCTAGGAATGCTAAGGGCTCCACGCTGATTTGGCAGAAAGAAGCCGGTAAAGCAGCCCGGCTTCAGCTCATTCAGTGCCTCTCCACAGGGTGGCAGCCTTTTCAACTCTGCTTCAGGGCAAACGTGGGGAGTGAGTCCCAGCAGAATTCCGAGGGAGAAAGAAGCATGGGCAGAAGGCACCCCTCGACTCAACTCTTGTTTCGGGAACCTAGGTCGGCTCTCCCGCGGGTGCGTGGAGTCCTACGGGCCGTCCACCCGACGCAAAGGAACAACACTGGAGAGAACCCGTGCCTCGGCACAGATCGCCCTTCCTGAGCGTGAACTTCATCTCGTGTGTGTTTCTGTGAACGCATGAGAAAGGGAACCCAAACGGAACCCGGAGTGAGAAGCAGGCCTGTAAGGAAGGCTGCTGTCGACTCCGCTGTTGTTTTAGGAGATCCGCCCTGCCCTGCCCTGGGTGCCTGGATGCCTGGTTACCGGGCTACTAACACCAAGCATCGATGCTAGAGAGTTCCTGCGCTTTAGTTAACATTGCCGTTCCTGAAGCCAGAGGAATTTCACAGTGCTCGTGGAGGAGAGACGGGGGAAAGGGTCCCCTCCGTGAAATGGAGCGGGAAACAGGCCGGTGCGGAAGGCCGCTCTCAACTCACCTCTTGTGGAGGAGGCCGGTCCCCTTGCCCCGGGTGTGCCTGCAGGCCTAAAGCCAAGCACCTAAGTCGAAGGAACAAGTGGGTAGAGAATTCCTGCTTCAGCGAAAAGAGGCCTTCCCGAGGCTGGAAGCACTTTGCTGTGTGCATGCGTGAGAGAACGGCAAGGGAGTCCCCAACCATTCTCCGTGGGAGACTCAGGCCCCGGAAGAAGGCCGAGCACGACCCCTCGGTGGTGTCATGGTCTGTGGGGGGAAGCAGTTTACTCTGCACTGTGGGTGAGAGCCTGGGGACGGGTTCCATACGTAAACTCGATGGAGAAACAGGCCGGTGCAGAAGGCAGCTGTCAGCTCCCTCCTGGGTTACGGGGCTGGTACCGTTGCCCCGTGTCTGCCTGCAGGCCTAAAGCCAAGCACCTAAGTCGAAGGAATAAGTGTGGAGAGAATTCCTGCTTCAGCGGAAACAGGCCTTCCTGAGGCTGGAAGCATGTGGCTGTGTGCATGCGTGAGCGCGCTGCAACGGAGTCCCAAACCATTTTCCGTGGGAGCCTCAGGCCGCTGCAGAAGGCAGCGCACGGCTCCCCACTACTTTCATGAAGCTAGCGCTGCGGCCCCACTTCTGCATGGAAGTCTAATCGCTTGCGTTCTACCTCGAAGAAAAAACAGTGTACAGAAACCGTGCTTTGGCTACCGTCGACCTCTCTGTGGGAGGAAGCAGTTTATGCTGCAGTGTGGGTGAGGGCCTGGGGGGCGGGTTCCATAGGTAAAATCGAGGCAGAACCAGGCCGGCGCCGAAGGCAGCTGTCAACTCACTCCTTGTTTCCGAGGCTGGTACCGTTGCCCCGTACGTGCGCCTGCAGGCCTAAAGCCAAGCCCCTGAGTCGAAGGAACAAGTGTGTGGAGAATTCCTGCTTCAGCGAAAAGAGGCCTTCCCGAGGCTGGGAGCATGGTGCTGTGTGCATGCGTGAGAGAACGGCAAGGGAGTCCCCAACCATTTTCCGCGGGAGACTCAGGCCCCGGAAGAAGGCAGAGCACGACCCCCCACTGGTGTCGTGGTCTGTGGGAGGAAGCAGTTTACTCTGCACTGTGGGTGAGGGCCTGGGGACGGGTTCCATACGTAAACTCGATGGAGAAACAGGCCGGTGCAGAAGGCAGCTGTCAGCTCCCTCCTTGTTTACGAGGCTGGTACCGTTGCCCCGTGTGTGCCTGCAGGCCTAAAGCAAGCACCTAAGTGGAAGGAACAAGTCTGCAGAGAATTCCTGCTTCAGCGAAAAGAGGCCTTCCTGAGGCTGGAAGCATGTGGCTGTGTGCATGCGTGAGAGGACTGCAAGGGAGTCCCAAAACATTTTCCGTGGGAGACTCAGGCCCCGGAAGAAAGCAGAGCACGACTCCCCACTGTTGTCATGGTCTGTGGGAGGAAGCAGTTTACCGTGTACTGTAGCTGAGAGCCTGGGGAACGGGTTCCATACGTGAAATCGAGGGAGCAACAAGGCCGGCGCGGAAGGCAGCTCTCAACTCACCTCTTGTTTCCGCGCCTGGTACCGTTGCCCCGTGTGTGCGTGCAGGCTTGAAGGCAACCCCCTAACTCGAAGGAACAACTCTGCTGAGAACCCGTGCTTCAGCCCAAAGAGCCGTTCCTGCGGGTGCAAGCATTTTGCCGTGGGAATGCGTGAGAGCACTGCAAGGGGGTCCGGAGGCATTTGCCGAGTGAGACTCAGGCCCTGGCCGAAGGCAGCACACGACTCCCCACTTGTTTCAGGAAGCTAGCTCTGCGGCCTCACTTCCGCATGGAAGCCGAATCGCTAGCGTTCGAACTCGAAGGGACAACATGGTAGAGAAACCGTGCTTTAGCTGCCATCCACCTCTCTGAGGGGGGAAGCAGTTTCCAGGCTACCGTGGGGGAGAGCCTGGGGAACGGGTTCCTCACGTGAAACCGAGGGAGAAGAAGCCCGGGCCAGAAGGCACCTCTCGAGTCCGCTCTTGTTACCTGAAGCTCACCCTTACTGTCCCATGCGTGCCTAGGAATGCTAAGGGCTCCACGCTGATTTGGCAGAAAGAAGCCGGTAAAGCAGCCCGGCTTCAGCTCATTCAGTGCCTCTCCACAGGGTGGCAGCCTTTTCAACTCTGCTTCAGGGCAAACGTGGGGAGTGAGTCCCAGCAGAATTCCGAGGGAGAAAGAAGCATGGGCAGAAGGCACCCCTCGACTCAACTCTTGTTTCGGGAACCTAGGTCGGCTCTCCCGCGGGTGCGTGGAGTCCTACGGGCCGTCCACCCGACGCAAAGGAACAACACTGGAGAGAACCCGTGCCTCGGCACAGATCGCCCTTCCTGAGCGTGAACTTCATCTCGTGTGTGTTTCTGTGAACGCATGAGAAAGGGAACCCAAAAGGAACCCGGAGTGAGAAGCAGGCCTGTAAGGAAGGCTGCTGTCGACTCCGCTGTTGTTTTAGGAGATCCGCCCTGCCCTGCCCTGGGTGCCTGGATGCCTGGTTACCGGGCTACTAACACCAAGCATCGATGCTAGAGAGTTCCTGCGCTTTAGTTAACATTGCCGTTCCTGAAGCCAGAGGAATTTCACAGTGCTCGTGGAGGAGAGACGGGGGAAAGGGTCCCCTCCGTGAAATGGAGCGGGAAACAGGCCGGTGCGGAAGGCCGCTCTCAACTCACCTCTTGTGGAGGAGGCCGGTCCCCTTGCCCCGGGTGTGTCTGCAGGCCTAAAGCCAAGCACCTAAGTCGAAGGAACAAGTGGGTAGAGAACTCCTGCTTCAGCGAAAAGAGGCCTTCCCGAGGCTGGAAGCACTTTGCTGTGTGCATGCGTGAGAGAACGGCAAGGGAGTCCCCAACCATTCTCCGTGGGAGACTCAGGCCCCGGAAGAAGGCCGAGCACGACCCCTCGGTGGTGTCATGGTCTGTGGGGGGAAGCAGTTTACTCTGCACTGTGGGTGAGAGCCTGGGGACGGGTTCCATACGTAAACTCGATGGAGAAACAGGCCGGTGCAGAAGGCAGCTGTCAGCTCCCTCCTGGGTTACGGGGCTGGTACCGTTGCCCCGTGTGTGCCTGCAGGCCTAAAGCCAAGCACCTAAGTCGAAGGAACAAGTGTGGAGAGAATTCCTGCTTCAGCGGAAAGAGGCCTTCCTGAGGCTGGAAGCATGGGGCTGTGTGCATGCGTGAGCGCGCTGCAACGGAGTCCCAAACCATTTTCCGTGGGAGCCTCAGGCCGCTGCAGAAGGCAGCGCACGGCTCCCCACTAGTTTCATGAAGCTAGCGCTGCGGCCCCACTTCTGCATGGAAGTCTAATGGCTTGCGTTCTACCTCGAAGAAACAACAGTGTACAGAAACCGTGCTTTGGCTACCGTTTATGCTGCAGTGTGGGTGAGGGCCTGGGGGGCGGGTTCCATAGGTAAAATCGAGGCAGAACCAGGCCGGCGCCGAAGGCAGCTGTCAACTCACTCCTTGTTTCCGAGGCTGGTACCGTTGCCCCGTACGTGCGCCTGCAGGCCTAAAGCCAAGCCCCTGAGTCGAAGGAACAAGTGTGTGGAGAATTCCTGCTTCAGCGAAAAGAGGCCTTCCCGAGGCTGGAAGCATGGTGCTGTGTGCATGCGTGAGAGAACGGCAAGGGAGTCCCCAACCATTTTCCGCGGGAGACTCAGGCCCCGGAAGAAGGCAGAGCACGACCCCCCACTGGTGTCGTGGTCTGTGGGAGGAAGCAGTTTACTCTGCACTGTGGGTGAGGGCCTGGGGACGGGTTCCATACGTAAACTCGATGGAGAAACAGGCCGGTGCAGAAGGCAGCTGTCAGCTCCCTCCTTGTTTACGAGGCTGGTACCGTTGCCCCGTGTGTGCCTGCAGGCCTAAAGCCAAGCACCTAAGTGGAAGGAACAAGTCTGCAGAGAATTCCTGCTTCAGCGAAAAGAGGCCTTCCTGAGGCTGGAAGCATGTGGCTGTGTGCATGCGTGAGAGGACTGCAAGGGAGTCCCAAAACATTTTCCGTGGGAGACTCAGGCCCCGGAAGAAAGCAGAGCACGACTCCCCACTGGTGTCATGGTCTGTGGGAGGAAGCAGTTTACCGTGTACTGTAGCTGAGAGCCTGGGGAACGGGTTCCATACGTGAAATCGGGGGAGCAACAAGGCCGGCGCGGAAGGCAGCTCTCAACTCACCTCTTGTTTCCGCGCCTGGTACCGTTGCCCCGTGTGTGCGTGCAGGCTTGAAGGCAACCCCCTAACTCGAAGGAACAACTCTGCTGAGAACCCGTGCTTCAGCCCAAAGAGCCGTTCCTGCGGGTGCAAGCATTTTGCCGTGGGAATGCGTGAGAGCACTGCAAGGGGGTCCGGAGGCATTTGCCGAGTGAGACTCAGGCCCTGGCCGAAGGCAGCACACGACTCCCCACTTGTTTCAGGAAGCTAGCTCTGCGGCCTCACTTCCGCATGGAAGCCGAATCGCTAGCGTTCGAACTCGAAGAGACAACACGGTAGAGAAACCGTGCTTTAGCTGCCATCCACCTCTCTGAGGGGGGAAGCAGTTTCCAGGCTACCGTGGGGGAGAGTCTGGGGAACGGGTTCCTCACGTGAAACCGAGGGAGAAGAAGCCCGGGCCAGAAGGCACGTCTCGAGTCCGCTCTTGTTACCTGAAGCTCACCCTTACTGTCCCATGCGTGCCTAGGAATGCTAAGGGCTCCACGCTGATTTGGCAGAAAGAAGCCGGTAAAGCAGCCCGGCTTCAGCTCATTCAGTGCCTCTCCACAGGGTGGCAGCCTTTTCAACTCTGCTTCAGGGCAAACGTGGGGAGTGAGTCCCAGCAGAATTCCGAGGGAGAAAGAAGCATGGGCAGAAGGCACCCCTCGACTCAACTCTTGTTTCGGGAACCTAGGTCGGCTCTCCCGCGGGTGCGTGGAGTCCTACGGGCCGTCCACCCGACGCAAAGGAACAACACTGGAGAGAACCCGTGCCTCGGCACAGATCGCCCTTCCTGAGCGTGAACTTCATCTCGTGTGTGTTTCTGTGAACGCATGAGAAAGGGAACCCAAACGGAACCCGGAGTGAGAAGCAGGCCTGTAAGGAAGGCTGCTGTCGACTCCGCTGTTGTTTTAGGAGATCCGCCCTGCCCTGCCCTGGGTGCCTGGATGCCTGGTTACCGGGCTACTAACACCAAGCATCGATGCTAGAGAGTTCCTGCGCTTTAGTTAACATTGCCGTTCCTGAAGCCAGAGGAATTTCACAGTGCTCGTGGAGGAGAGACGGGGGAAAGGGTCCCCTCCGTGAAATGGAGCGGGAAACAGGCCGGTGCGGAAGGCCGCTCTCAACTCACCTCTTGTGGAGGAGGCCGGTCCCCTTGCCCCGGGTGTGCCTGCAGGCCTAAAGCCAAGCACCTAAGTCGAAGGAACAAGTGGGTAGAGAATTCCTGCTTCAGCGAAAAGAGGCCTTCCCGAGGCTGGAAGCACTTTGCTGTGTGCATGCGTGAGAGAACGGCAAGGGAGTCCCCAACCATTCTCCGTGGGAGACTCAGGCCCCGGAAGAAGGCCGAGCACGACCCCTCGGTGGTGTCATGGTCTGTGGGGGGAAGCAGTTTACTCTGCACTGTGGGTGAGAGCCTGGGGACGGGTTCCATACGTAAACTCGATGGAGAAACAGGCCGGTGCAGAAGGCAGCTGTCAGCTCCCTCCTGGGTTACGGGGCTGGTACCGTTGCCCCGTGTGTGCCTGCAGGCCTAAAGCCAAGCACCTAAGTCGAAGGAACAAGTGTGGAGAGAATTCCTGCTTCAGCGGAAACAGGCCTTCCTGAGGCTGGAAGCATGTGGCTGTGTGCATGCGTGAGCGCGCTGCAACGGAGTCCCAAACCATTTTCCGTGGGAGCCTCAAGCCGCTGCAGAAGGCAGCGCACGGCTCCCCACTAGTTTCATGAAGCTAGCGCTGCGGCCCCACTTCTGCATGGAAGTCTAATCGCTTGCGTTCTACCTCGAAGAAACAACAGTGTACAGAAACCGTGCTTTGGCTACCGTTTATGCTGCAGTGTGGGTGAGGGCCTGGGGGGCGGGTTCCATAGGTAAAATCGAGGCAGAACCAGGCCGGCGCCGAAGGCAGCTGTCAACTCACTCCTTGTTTCCGAGGCTGGTACCGTTGCCCCGTACGTGCGCCTGCAGGCCTAAAGCCAAGCCCCTGAGTCGAAGGAACAAGTGTGTGGAGAATTCCTGCTTCAGCGAAAAGAGGCCTTCCCTAGGCTGGGAGCATGGTGCTGTGTGCATGCGTGAGAGAACGGCAAGGGAGTCCCCAGCCATTTTCCGCGGGAGACTCAGGCCCCGGAAGAAGGCAGAGCACGACCCCCCACTGGTGTCGTGGTCTGTGGGAGGAAGCAGTTTACTCTGCACTGTGGGTGAGGGCCTGGGGACGGGTTCCATACGTAAACTCGATGGAGAAACAGGCCGGTGCAGAAGGCAGCTGTCAGCTCCCTCCTTGTTTACGAGGCTGGTACCGTTGCCCCGTGTGTGCCTGCAGGCCTAAAGCCAAGCACCAAAGTGGAAGGAACAAGTCTGCAGAGAATTCCTGCTTCAGCGAAAAGAGGCCTTCCTGAGGCTGGAAGCATGTGGCTGTGTGCATGCGTGAGAGGACTGCAAGGGAGTCCCAAAACATTTTCCGTGGGAGACTCAGGCCCCGGAAGAAAGCAGAGCACGACTCCCCACTGGTGTCATGGTCTGTGGGAGGAAGCAGTTTACCGTGTACTGTAGCTGAGAGCCTGGGGAACGGGTTCCATACGTGAAATCGAGGGAGCAACAAGGCCGGCGCGGAAGGCAGCTCTCAACTCACCTCTTGTTTCCGCGCCTGGTACCGTTGCCCCGTGTGTGCGTGCAGGCTTGAAGGCAACCCCCTAACTCGAAGGAACAACTCTGCTGAGAACCCGTGCTTCAGCCCAAAGAGCCGTTCCTGCGGGTGCAAGCATTTTGCCGTGGGAATGCGTGAGTGCACTGCAAGGGGGTCCGGAGGCATTTGCCGAGTGAGACTCAGGCCCTGGCCGAAGGCAGCACACGACTCCCCACTTGTTTCAGGAAGCTAGCTCTGCGGCCTCACTTCCGCATGGAAGCCGAATCGCTAGCGTTCGAACTCGAAGAGACAACACGGTAGAGAAACCGTGCTTTAGCTGCCATCCACCTCTCTGAGGGGGGAAGCAGTTTCCAGGCTACCGTGGGGGAGAGCCTGGGGAACGGGTTCCTCACGTGAAACCGAGGGAGAAGAAGCCCGGGCCAGAAGGCACCTCTCGAGTCCGCTCTTGTTACCTGAAGCTCACCCTTACTGCCCCATGCGTGCCTAGGAATGCTAAGGGCTCCACGCTGATTTGGCAGAAAGAAGCCGGTAAAGCAGCCCGGCTTCAGCTCATTCAGTGCCTCTCCACAGGGTGGCAGCCTTTTCAACTCTGCTTCAGGGCAAACGTGGGGAGTGAGTCCCAGCAGAATTCCGAGGGAGAAAGAAGCATGGGCAGAAGGCACCCCTCGACTCAACTCTTGTTTCGGGAACCTAGGTCGGCTCTCCCGCGGGTGCGTGGAGTCCTACGGGCCGTCCACCCGACGCAAAGGAACAACACTGGAGAGAACCCGTGCCTCGGCACAGATCGCCCTTCCTGAGCGTGAACTTCATCTCGTGTGTGTTTCTGTGAACGCATGAGAAAGGGAACCCAAACGGAACCCGGAGTGAGAAGCAGGCCTGTAAGGAAGGCTGCTGTCGACTCCGCTGTTGTTTTAGGAGATCCGCCCTGCCCTGCCCTGGGTGCCTGGATGCCTGGTTACCGGGCTACTAACACCAAGCATCGATGCTAGAGAGTTCCTGCGCTTTAGTTAACATTGCCGTTCCTGAAGCCAGAGGAATTTCACAGTGCTCGTGGAGGAGAGACGGGGGAAAGGGTCCCCTCCGTGAAATGGAGCGGGAAACAGGCCGGTGCGGAAGGCCGCTCTCAACTCACCTCTTGTGGAGGAGGCCGGTCCCCTTGCCCCGGGTGTGTCTGCAGGCCTAAAGCCAAGCACCTAAGTCGAAGGAACAAGTGGGTAGAGAACTCCTGCTTCAGCGAAAAGAGGCCTTCCCGAGGCTGGAAGCACTTTGCTGTGTGCATGCGTGAGAGAACGGCAAGGGAGTCCCCAACCATTCTCCGTGGGAGACTCAGGCCCCGGAAGAAGGCCGAGCACGACCCCTCGGTGGTGTCATGGTCTGTGGGGGGAAGCAGTTTACTCTGCACTGTGGGTGAGAGCCTGGGGACGGGTTCCATACGTAAACTCGATGGAGAAACAGGCCGGTGCAGAAGGCAGCTGTCAGCTCCCTCCTGGGTTACGGGGCTGGTACCGTTGCCCCGTGTGTGCCTGCAGGCCTAAAGCCAAGCACCTAAGTCGAAGGAACAAGTGTGGAGAGAATTCCTGCTTCAGCGGAAACAGGCCTTCCTGAGGCTGGAAGCATGTGGCTGTGTGCATGCGTGAGCGCGCTGCAACGGAGTCCCAAACCATTTTCCGTGGGAGCCTCAGGCCGCTGCCGAAGGCAGCGCACGACTCCCTACTAGTTTCATGAAGCTAGCGCTGCGGCCCCACTTCTGCATGGAAGTCAAATCGCTTGCGTTCTACCTCGAAGAAACAACAGTGTACAGAAACCGTGCTTTGGCTACCGTTTATGCTGCAGTGTGGGTGAGGGCCTGGGGGGCGGGTTCCATAGGTAAAATCGAGGCAGAACCAGGCCGGCGCCGAAGGGAGCTGTCAACTCACTCCTTGTTTCCGAGGCTGGTACCGTTGCCCCGTACGTGCGCCTGCAGGCCTAAAGCCAAGCCCCTGAGTCGAAGGAACAAGTGTGTGGAGAATTCCTGCTTCAGCGAAAAGAGGCCTTCCCGAGGCTGGAAGCATGGTGCTGTGTGCATGCGTGAGAGAACGGCAAGGGAGTCCCCAACCATTTTCCGCGAGAGACTCAGGCCCCGGAAGAAGGCAGAGCACGACCCCCCACTGGTGTCGTGGTCTGTGGGAGGAAGCAGTTTACTCTGCACTGTGGGTGAGGGCCTGGGGACGGGTTCCATACGTAAACTCGATGGAGAAACAGGCCGGTGCAGAAGGCAGCTGTCAGCTCCCTCCTTGTTTACGAGGCTGGTACCGTTGCCCCGTGTGTGCCTGCAGACCTAAAGCCAAGCACCTAAGTGGAAGGAACAAGTCTGCAGAGAATTCCTGCTTCAGCGAAAAGAGGCCTTCCTGAGGCTGGAAGCATGTGGCTGTGTGCATGCGTGAGAGGACTGCAAGGGAGTCCCAAAACATTTTCCGTGGGAGACTCAGGCCCCGGAAGAAAGCAGAGCACGACTCCCCACTGGTGTCATGGTCTGTGGGAGGAAGCAGTTTACCGTGTACTGTAGCTGAGAGCCTGTGGAACGGGTTCCATACGTGAAATCGAGGGAGCAACAAGGCCGGCGCGGAAGGCAGCTCTCAACTCACCTCTTGTTTCCACGCCTGGTACCGTTGCCCCGTGTGTGCGTGCAGGCTTGAAGGCAACCCCCTAACTCGAAGGAACAACTCTGCTGAGAACCCGTGCTTCAGCCCAAAGAGCCGTTCCTGCGGGTGCAAGCATTTTGCCGTGGGAATGCGTGAGAGCACTGCAAGGGGGTCAGGAGGCATTTGCCGAGTGAGACTCAGGCCCTGGCCGAAGGCAGCACACGACTCCCCACTTGTTTCAGGAAGCTAGCTCTGCGGCCTCACTTCCGCATGGAAGCCGAATCGCTAGCGTTCGAACTCGAAGAGACAACACGGTAGAGAAACCGTGCTTTAGCTGCCATCCACCTCTCTGAGGGGGGAAGCAGTTTCCAGGCTACCGTGGGGGAGAGCCTGGGGAACGGGTTCCTCACGTGAAACCGAGGGAGAAGAAGCCCGGGCCAGAAGGCACGTCTCGAGTCCGCTCTTGTTACCTGAAGCTCACCCTTACTGCCCCATGCGTGCCTAGGAATGCTAAGGGCTCCACGCTGATTTGGCAGAAAGAAGCCGGTAAAGCAGCCCGGCTTCAGCTCATTCAGTGCCTCTCCACAGGGTGGCAGCCTTTTCAACTCTGCTTCAGGGCAAACGTGGGGAGTGAGTCCCAGCAGAATTCCGAGGGAGAAAGAAGCATGGGCAGAAGGCACCCCTCGACTCAACTCTTGTTTCGGGAACCTAGGTCGGCTCTCCCGCGGGTGCGTGGAGTCCTACGGGCCGTCCACCCGACGCAAAGGAACAACACTGGAGAGAACCCGTGCCTCGGCACAGATCGCCCTTCCTGAGCGTGAACTTCATCTCGTGTGTGTTTCTGTGAACGCATGAGAAAGGGAACCCAAACGGAACCCGGAGTGAGAAGCAGGCCTGTAAGGAAGGCTGCTGTCGACTCCGCTGTTGTTTTAGGAGATCCGCCCTGCCCTGCCCTGGGTGCCTGGATGCCTGGTTACCGGGCTACTAACACCAAGCATCGATGCTAGAGAGTTCCTGCGCTTTAGTTAACATTGCCGTTCCTGAAGCCAGAGGAATTTCACAGAGCTCGTGGAGGAGAGACGGGGGAAAGGGTCCCCTCCGTGAAATGGAGCGGGAAACAGGCCGGTGCGGAAGGCCGCTCTCAACTCACCTCTTGTGGAGGAGGCCGGTCCCCTTGCCCCGGGTGTGCCTGCAGGCCTAAAGCCAAGCACCTAAGTCGAAGGAACAAGTGGGTAGAGAATTCCTGCTTCAGCGAAAAGAGGCCTTCCCGAGGCTGGAAGCACTTTGCTGTGTGCATGCGTGAGAGAACGGCAAGGGAGTCCCCAACCATTCTCCGTGGGAGACTCAGGCCCCGGAAGAAGGCCGAGCACGACCCCTCGGTGGTGTCATGGTCTGTGGGGGGAAGCAGTTTACTCTGCACTGTGGGTGAGAGCCTGGGGACGGGTTCCATACGTAAACTCGTTGGAGAAACAGGCCGGTGCAGAAGGCAGCTGTCAGCTCCCTCCTGGGTTACGGGGCTGGTACCGTTGCCCCGTGTGTGCCTGCAGGCCTAAAGCCAAGCACCTAAGTCGAAGGAACAAGTGTGGAGAGAATTCCTGCTGCAGCGGAAACAGGCCTTCCTGAGGCTGGAAGCATGTGGCTGTGTGCATGCGTGAGCGCGCTGCAACGGAGTCCCAAACCATTTTCCGTGGGAGCCTCAGGCCGCTGCAGAAGGCAGCGCACGGCTCCCCACTAGTTTCATGAAGCTAGCGCTGCGGCCCCACTTCTGCATGGAAGTCTAATCGCTTGCGTTCTACCTCGAAGAAACAACAGTGTACAGAAACCGTGCTTTGGCTACCGTTTATGCTGCAGTGTGGGTGAGGGCCTGGGGGGCGGGTTCCATAGGTAAAATCGAGGCAGAACCAGGCCGGCGCCGAAGGCAGCTGTCAACTCACTCCTTGTTTCCGAGGCTGGTACCGTTGCCCCGTACGTGCGCCTGCAGGCCTAAAGCCAAGCCCCTGAGTCGAAGGAACAAGTGTGTGGAGAATTCCTGCTTCAGCGAAAAGAGGCCTTCCCGAGGCTGGAAGCATGGTGCTGTGTGCATGCGTGAGAGAACGGCAAGGGAGTCCCCAACCATTTTCCGCGGGAGACTCAGGCCCCGGAAGAAGGCAGAGCACGACCCCCCACTGGTGTCGTGGTCTGTGGGAGGAAGCAGTTTACTCTGCACTGTGGGTGAGGGCCTGGGGACGGGTTCCATACGTAAACTCGATGGAGAAACAGGCCGGTGCAGAAGGCAGCTGTCAGCTCCCTCCTTGTTTACGAGGCTGGTACCGTTGCCCCGTGTGTGCCTGCAGGCCTAAAGCAAGCACCTAAGTGGAAGGAACAAGTCTGCAGAGAATTCCTGCTTCAGCGAAAAGAGGCCTTCCTGAGGCTGGAAGCATGTGGCTGTGTGCATGCGTGAGAGGACTGCAAGGGAGTCCCAAAACATTTTCCGTGGGAGACTCAGGCCCCGGAAGAAAGCAGAGCACGACTCCCCACTGTTGTCATGGTCTGTGGGAGGAAGCAGTTTACCGTGTACTGTAGCTGAGAGCCTGGGGAACGGGTTCCATACGTGAAATCGAGGGAGCAACAAGGCCGGCGCGGAAGGCAGCTCTCAACTCACCTCTTGTTTCCGCGCCTGGTACCGTTGCCCCGTGTGTGCGTGCAGGCTTGAAGGCAACCCCCTAACTCGAAGGAACAACTCTGCTGAGAACCCGTGCTTCAGCCCAAAGAGCCGTTCCTGCGGGTGCAAGCATTTTGCCGTGGGAATGCGTGAGTGCACTGCAAGGGGGTCCGGAGGCATTTGCCGAGTGAGACTCAGGCCCTGGCCGAAGGCAGCACATGACTCCCCACTTGTTTCAGGAAGCTAGCTCTGCGGCCTCACTTCCGCATGGAAGCCGAATCGCTAGCGTTCGAACTCGAAGAGACAACATGGTAGAGAAACCGTGCTTTAGCTGCCATCCACCTCTCTGAGGGGGGAAGCAGTTTCCAGGCTACCGTGGGGGAGAGCCTGGGGAACGGGTTCCTCACGTGAAACCGAGGGAGAAGAAGCCCGGGCCAGAAGGCACCTCTCGAGTCCGCTCTTGTTACCTGAAGCTCACCCTTACTGCCCCATGCGTGCCTAGGAATGCTAAGGGCTCCACGCTGATTTGGCAGAAAGAAGCCGGTAAAGCAGCCCGGCTTCAGCTCATTCAGTGCCTCTCCACAGGGTGGCAGCCTTTTCAACTCTGCTTCAGGGCAAACGTGGGGAGTGAGTCCCAGCAGAATTCCGAGGGAGAAAGAAGCATGGGCAGAAGGCACCCCTCGACTCAACTCTTGTTTCGGGAACCTAGGTCGGCTCTCCCGCGGGTGCGTGGAGTCCTACGGGCCGTCCACCCGACGCAAAGGAACAACACTGGAGAGAACCCGTGCCTCGGCACAGATCGCCCTTCCTGAGCGTGAACTTCATCTCGTGTGTGTTTCTGTGAACGCATGAGAAAGGGAACCCAAACGGAACCCGGAGTGAGAAGCAGGCCTGTAAGGAAGGCTGCTGTCGACTCCGCTGTTGTTTTAGGAGATCCGCCCTGCCCTGCCCTGGGTGCCTGGATGCCTGGTTACCGGGCTACTAACACCAAGCATCGATGCTAGAGAGTTCCTGCGCTTTAGTTAACATTGCCGTTCCTGAAGCCAGAGGAATTTCACAGTGCTCGTGGAGGAGAGACGGGGGAAAGGGTCCCCTCCGTGAAATGGAGCGGGAAACAGGCCGGTGCGGAAGGCCGCTCTCAACTCACCTCTTGTGGAGGAGGCCGGTCCCCTTGCCCCGGGTGTGCCTGCAGGCCTAAAGCCAAGCACCTAAGTCGAAGGAACAAGTGGGTAGAGAATTCCTGCTTCAGCGAAAAGAGGCCTTCCCGAGGCTGGAAGCACTTTGCTGTGTGCATGCGTGAGAGAACGGCAAGGGAGTCCCCAACCATTCTCCGTGGGAGACTCAGGCCCCGGAAGAAGGCCGAGCACGACCCCTCGGTGGTGTCATGGTCTGTGGGGGGAAGCAGTTTACTCTGCACTGTGGGTGAGAGCCTGGGGACGGGTTCCATACGTAAACTCGATGGAGAAACAGGCCGGTGCAGAAGGCAGCTGTCAGCTCCCTCCTGGGTTACGGGGCTGGTACCGTTGCCCCGTGTCTGCCTGCAGGCCTAAAGCCAAGCACCTAAGTCGAAGGAATAAGTGTGGAGAGAATTCCTGCTTCAGCGGAAACAGGCCTTCCTGAGGCTGGAAGCATGTGGCTGTGTGCATGCGTGAGCGCGCTGCAACGGAGTCCCAAACCATTTTCCGTGGGAGCCTCAGGCTGCTGCAGAAGGCAGCGCACGGCTCCCCACTACTTTCATGAAGCTAGCGCTGCGGCCCCACTTCTGCATGGAAGTCTAATCGCTTGCGTTCTACCTCGAAGAAAAAACAGTGTACAGAAACCGTGCTTTGGCTACCGTCGACCTCTCTGTGGGAGGAAGCAGTTTATGCTGCAGTGTGGGTGAGGGCCTGGGGGGCGGGTTCCATAGGTAAAATCGAGGCAGAACCAGGCCGGCGCCGAAGGCAGCTGTCAACTCACTCCTTGTTTCCGAGGCTGGTACCGTTGCCCCGTACGTGCGCCTGCAGGCCTAAAGCCAAGCCCCTGAGTCGAAGGAACAAGTGTGTGGAGAATTCCTGCTTCAGCGAAAAGAGGCCTTCCCGAGGCTGGGAGCATGGTGCTGTGTGCATGCGTGAGAGAACGGCAAGGGAGTCCCCAACCATTTTCCGCGGGAGACTCAGGCCCCGGAAGAAGGCAGAGCACGACCCCCCACTGGTGTCGTGGTCTGTGGGAGGAAGCAGTTTACTCTGCACTGTGGGTGAGGGCCTGGGGACGGGTTCCATACGTAAACTCGATGGAGAAACAGGCCGGTGCAGAAGGCAGCTGTCAGCTCCCTCCTTGTTTACGAGGCTGGTACCGTTGCCCCGTGTGTGCCTGCAGGCCTAAAGCAAGCACCTAAGTGGAAGGAACAAGTCTGCAGAGAATTCCTGCTTCAGCGAAAAGAGGCCTTCCTGAGGCTGGAAGCATGTGGCTGTGTGCATGCGTGAGAGGACTGCAAGGGAGTCCCAAAACATTTTCCGTGGGAGACTCAGGCCCCGGAAGAAAGCAGAGCACGACTCCCCACTGTTGTCATGGTCTGTGGGAGGAAGCAGTTTACCGTGTACTGTAGCTGAGAGCCTGGGGAACGGGTTCCATACGTGAAATCGAGGGAGCAACAAGGCCGGCGCGGAAGGCAGCTCTCAACTCACCTCTTGTTTCCGCGCCTGGTACCGTTGCCCCGTGTGTGCGTGCAGGCTTGAAGGCAACCCCCTAACTCGAAGGAACAACTCTGCTGAGAACCCGTGCTTCAGCCCAAAGAGCCGTTCCTGCGGGTGCAAGCATTTTGCCGTGGGAATGCGTGAGAGCACTGCAAGGGGGTCCGGAGGCATTTGCCGAGTGAGACTCAGGCCCTGGCCGAAGGCAGCACACGACTCCCCACTTGTTTCAGGAAGCTAGCTCTGCGGCCTCACTTCCGCATGGAAGCCGAATCGCTAGCGTTCGAACTCGAAGGGACAACATGGTAGAGAAACCGTGCTTTAGCTGCCATCCACCTCTCTGAGGGGGGAAGCAGTTTCCAGGCTACCGTGGGGGAGAGCCTGGGGAACGGGTTCCTCACGTGAAACCGAGGGAGAAGAAGCCCGGGCCAGAAGGCACCTCTCGAGTCCGCTCTTGTTACCTGAAGCTCACCCTTACTGCCCCATGCGTGCCTAGGAATGCTAAGGGCTCCACGCTGATTTGGCAGAAAGAAGCCGGTAAAGCAGCCCGGCTTCAGCTCATTCAGTGCCTCTCCACAGGGTGGCAGCCTTTTCAACTCTGCTTCAGGGCAAACGTGGGGAGTGAGTCCCAGCAGAATTCCGAGGGAGAAAGAAGCATGGGCAGAAGGCACCCCTCGACTCAACTCTTGTTTCGGGAACCTAGGTCGGCTCTCCCGCGGGTGCGTGGAGTCCTACGGGCCGTCCACCCGACGCAAAGGAACAACACTGGAGAGAACCCGTGCCTCGGCACAGATCGCCCTTCCTGAGCGTGAACTTCATCTCGTGTGTGTTTCTGTGAACGCATGAGAAAGGGAACCCAAAAGGAACCCGGAGTGAGAAGCAGGCCTGTAAGGAAGGCTGCTGTCGACTCCGCTGTTGTTTTAGGAGATCCGCCCTGCCCTGCCCTGGGTGCCTGGATGCCTGGTTACCGGGCTACTAACACCAAGCATCGATGCTAGAGAGTTCCTGCGCTTTAGTTAACATTGCCGTTCCTGAAGCCAGAGGAATTTCACAGTGCTCGTGGAGGAGAGACGGGGGAAAGGGTCCCCTCCGTGAAATGGAGCGGGAAACAGGCCGGTGCGGAAGGCCGCTCTCAACTCACCTCTTGTGGAGGAGGCCGGTCCCCTTGCCCCGGGTGTGTCTGCAGGCCTAAAGCCAAGCACCTAAGTCGAAGGAACAAGTGGGTAGAGAACTCCTGCTTCAGCGAAAAGAGGCCTTCCCGAGGCTGGAAGCACTTTGCTGTGTGCATGCGTGAGAGAACGGCAAGGGAGTCCCCAACCATTCTCCGTGGGAGACTCAGGCCCCGGAAGAAGGCCGAGCACGACCCCTCGGTGGTGTCATGGTCTGTGGGGGGAAGCAGTTTACTCTGCACTGTGGGTGAGAGCCTGGGGACGGGTTCCATACGTAAACTCGATGGAGAAACAGGCCGGTGCAGAAGGCAGCTGTCAGCTCCCTCCTGGGTTACGGGGCTGGTACCGTTGCCCCGTGTGTGCCTGCAGGCCTAAAGCCAAGCACCTAAGTCGAAGGAACAAGTGTGGAGAGAATTCCTGCTTCAGCGGAAAGAGGCCTTCCTGAGGCTGGAAGCATGGGGCTGTGTGCATGCGTGAGCGCGCTGCAACGGAGTCCCAAACCATTTTCCGTGGGAGCCTCAGGCCGCTGCAGAAGGCAGCGCACGGCTCCCCACTAGTTTCATGAAGCTAGCGCTGCGGCCCCACTTCTGCATGGAAGTCTAATGGCTTGCGTTCTACCTCGAAGAAACAACAGTGTACAGAAACCGTGCTTTGGCTACCGTTTATGCTGCAGTGTGGGTGAGGGCCTGGGGGGCGGGTTCCATAGGTAAAATCGAGGCAGAACCAGGCCGGCGCCGAAGGCAGCTGTCAACTCACTCCTTGTTTCCGAGGCTGGTACCGTTGCCCCGTACGTGCGCCTGCAGGCCTAAAGCCAAGCCCCTGAGTCGAAGGAACAAGTGTGTGGAGAATTCCTGCTTCAGCGAAAAGAGGCCTTCCCGAGGCTGGAAGCATGGTGCTGTGTGCATGCGTGAGAGAACGGCAAGGGAGTCCCCAACCATTTTCCGCGGGAGACTCAGGCCCCGGAAGAAGGCAGAGCACGACCCCCCACTGGTGTCGTGGTCTGTGGGAGGAAGCAGTTTACTCTGCACTGTGGGTGAGGGCCTGGGGACGGGTTCCATACGTAAACTCGATGGAGAAACAGGCCGGTGCAGAAGGCAGCTGTCAGCTCCCTCCTTGTTTACGAGGCTGGTACCGTTGCCCCGTGTGTGCCTGCAGGCCTAAAGCCAAGCACCTAAGTGGAAGGAACAAGTCTGCAGAGAATTCCTGCTTCAGCGAAAAGAGGCCTTCCTGAGGCTGGAAGCATGTGGCTGTGTGCATGCGTGAGAGGACTGCAAGGGAGTCCCAAAACATTTTCCGTGGGAGACTCAGGCCCCGGAAGAAAGCAGAGCACGACTCCCCACTGGTGTCATGGTCTGTGGGAGGAAGCAGTTTACCGTGTACTGTAGCTGAGAGCCTGGGGAACGGGTTCCATACGTGAAATCGGGGGAGCAACAAGGCCGGCGCGGAAGGCAGCTCTCAACTCACCTCTTGTTTCCGCGCCTGGTACCGTTGCCCCGTGTGTGCGTGCAGGCTTGAAGGCAACCCCCTAACTCGAAGGAACAACTCTGCTGAGAACCCGTGCTTCAGCCCAAAGAGCCGTTCCTGCGGGTGCAAGCATTTTGCCGTGGGAATGCGTGAGAGCACTGCAAGGGGGTCCGGAGGCATTTGCCGAGTGAGACTCAGGCCCTGGCCGAAGGCAGCACACGACTCCCCACTTGTTTCAGGAAGCTAGCTCTGCGGCCTCACTTCCGCATGGAAGCCGAATCGCTAGCGTTCGAACTCGAAGAGACAACACGGTAGAGAAACCGTGCTTTAGCTGCCATCCACCTCTCTGAGGGGGGAAGCAGTTTCCAGGCTACCGTGGGGGAGAGTCTGGGGAACGGGTTCCTCACGTGAAACCGAGGGAGAAGAAGCCCGGGCCAGAAGGCACGTCTCGAGTCCGCTCTTGTTACCTGAAGCTCACCCTTACTGTCCCATGCGTGCCTAGGAATGCTAAGGGCTCCACGCTGATTTGGCAGAAAGAAGCCGGTAAAGCAGCCCGGCTTCAGCTCATTCAGTGCCTCTCCACAGGGTGGCAGCCTTTTCAACTCTGCTTCAGGGCAAACGTGGGGAGTGAGTCCCAGCAGAATTCCGAGGGAGAAAGAAGCATGGGCAGAAGGCACCCCTCGACTCAACTCTTGTTTCGGGAACCTAGGTCGGCTCTCCCGCGGGTGCGTGGAGTCCTACGGGCCGTCCACCCGACGCAAAGGAACAACACTGGAGAGAACCCGTGCCTCGGCACAGATCGCCCTTCCTGAGCGTGAACTTCATCTCGTGTGTGTTTCTGTGAACGCATGAGAAAGGGAACCCAAAAGGAACCCGGAGTGAGAAGCAGGCCTGTAAGGAAGGCTGCTCTCGACTCCGCTGTTGTTTTAGGAGATCCGCCCTGCCCTGCCCTGGGTGCCTGGATGCCTGGTTACCGGGCTACTAACACCAAGCATCGATGCTAGAGAGTTCCTGCGCTTTAGTTAACATTGCCGTTCCTGAAGCCAGAGGAATTTCACAGTGCTCGTGGAGGAGAGACGGGGGAAAGGGTCCCCTCCGTGAAATGGAGCGGGAAACAGGCCGGTGCGGAAGGCCGCTCTCAACTCACCTCTTGTGGAGGAGGCCGGTCCCCTTGCCCCGGGTGTGCCTGCAGGCCTAAAGCCAAGCACCTACGTCGAAGGAACAAGTGGGTAGAGAATTCCTGCTTCAGCGAAAAGAGGCCTTCCCGAGGCTGGAAGCACTTTGCTGTGTGCATGCGTGAGAGAACGGCAAGGGAGTCCCCAACCATTCTCCGTGGGAGACTCAGGCCCCGGAAGAAGGCCGAGCACGACCCCTCGGTGGTGTCATGGTCTGTGGGGGGAAGCAGTTTACTCTGCACTGTGGGTGAGAGCCTGGGGACGGGTTCCATACGTAAACTCGATGGAGAAACAGGCCGGTGCAGAAGGCAGCTGTCAGCTCCCTCCTGGGTTACGGGGCTGGTACCGTTGCCCCGTGTGTGCCTGCAGGCCTAAAGCCAAGCACCTAAGTCGAAGGAACAAGTGTGGAGAGAATTCCTGCTTCAGCGGAAACAGGCCTTCCTGAGGCTGGAAGCATGTGGCTGTGTGCATGCGTAAGTGCGCTGCAACGGAGTCCCAAACCATTTTCCGTGGGAGCCTCAAGCCGCTGCAGAAGGCAGCGCACGGCTCCCCACTAGTTTCATGAAGCTAGCGCTGCGGCCCCACTTCTGCATGGAAGTCTAATCGCTTGCGTTCTACCTCGAAGAAACAACAGTGTACAGAAACCGTGCTTTGGCTACCGTTTATGCTGCAGTGTGGGTGAGGGCCTGGGGGGCGGGTTCCATAGGTAAAATCGAGGCAGAACCAGGCCGGCGCCGAAGGCAGCTGTCAACTCACTCCTTGTTTCCGAGGCTGGTACCGTTGCCCCGTACGTGCGCCTGCAGGCCTAAAGCCAAGCCCCTGAGTCGAAGGAACAAGTGTGTGGAGAATTCCTGCTTCAGCGAAAAGAGGCCTTCCCTAGGCTGGGAGCATGGTGCTGTGTGCATGCGTGAGAGAACGGCAAGGGAGTCCCCAGCCATTTTCCGCGGGAGACTCAGGCCCCGGAAGAAGGCAGAGCACGACCCCCCACTGGTGTCGTGGTCTGTGGGAGGAAGCAGTTTACTCTGCACTGTGGGTGAGGGCCTGGGGACGGGTTCCATACGTAAACTCGATGGAGAAACAGGCCGGTGCAGAAGGCAGCTGTCAGCTCCCTCCTTGTTTACGAGGCTGGTACCGTTGCCCCGTGTGTGCCTGCAGGCCTAAAGCCAAGCACCAAAGTGGAAGGAACAAGTCTGCAGAGAATTCCTGCTTCAGCGAAAAGAGGCCTTCCTGAGGCTGGAAGCATGTGGCTGTGTGCATGCGTGAGAGGACTGCAAGGGAGTCCCAAAACATTTTCCGTGGGAGACTCAGGCCCCGGAAGAAAGCAGAGCACGACTCCCCACTGGTGTCATGGTCTGTGGGAGGAAGCAGTTTACCGTGTACTGTAGCTGAGAGCCTGGGGAACGGGTTCCATACGTGAAATCGAGGGAGCAACAAGGCCGGCGCGGAAGGCAGCTCTCAACTCACCTCTTGTTTCCGCGCCTGGTATCGTTGCCCCGTGTGTGCGTGCAGGCTTGAAGGCAACCCCCTAACTCGAAGGAACAACTCTGCTGAGAACCCGTGCTTCAGCCCAAAGAGCCGTTCCTGCGGGTGCAAGCATTTTGCCGTGGGAATGCGTGAGTGCACTGCAAGGGGGTCCGGAGGCATTTGCCGAGTGAGACTCAGGCCCTGGCCGAAGGCAGCACACGACTCCCCACTTGTTTCAGGAAGCTAGCTCTGCGGCCTCACTTCCGCATGGAAGCCGAATCGCTAGCGTTCGAACTCGAAGAGACAACACGGTAGAGAAACCGTGCTTTAGCTGCCATCCACCTCTCTGAGGGGGGAAGCAGTTTCCAGGCTACCGTGGGGGAGAGCCTGGGGAACGGGTTCCTCACGTGAAACCGAGGGAGAAGAAGCCCGGGCCAGAAGGCACCTCTCGAGTCCGCTCTTGTTACCTGAAGCTCACCCTTACTGCCCCATGCGTGCCTAGGAATGCTAAGGGCTCCACGCTGATTTGGCAGAAAGAAGCCGGTAAAGCAGCCCGGCTTCAGCTCATTCAGTGCCTCTCCACAGGGTGGCAGCCTTTTCAACTCTGCTTCAGGGCAAACGTGGGGAGTGAGTCCCAGCAGAATTCCGAGGGAGAAAGAAGCATGGGCAGAAGGCACCCCTCGACTCAACTCTTGTTTCGGGAACCTAGGTCGGCTCTCCCGCGGGTGCGTGGAGTCCTACGGTCCGTCCACCCGACGCAAAGGAACAACACTGGAGAGAACCCGTGCCTCGGCACAGATCGCCCTTCCTGAGCGTGAACTTCATCTCGTGTGTGTTTCTGTGAACGCATGAGAAAGGGAACCCAAACGGAACCCGGAGTGAGAAGCAGGCCTGTAAGGAAGGCTGCTGTCGACTCCGCTGTTGTTTTAGGAGATCCGCCCTGCCCTGCCCTGGGTGCCTGGATGCCTGGTTACCGGGCTACTAACACCAAGCATCGATGCTAGAGAGTTCCTGCGCTTTAGTTAACATTGCCGTTCCTGAAGCCAGAGGAATTTCACAGTGCTCGTGGAGGAGAGACGGGGGAAAGGGTCCCCTCCGTGAAATGGAGCGGGAAACAGGCCGGTGCGGAAGGCCGCTCTCAACTCACCTCTTGTGGAGGAGGCCGGTCCCCTTGCCCCGGGTGTGTCTGCAGGCCTAAAGCCAAGCACCTAAGTCGAAGGAACAAGTGGGTAGAGAACTCCTGCTTCAGCGAAAAGAGGCCTTCCCGAGGCTGGAAGCACTTTGCTGTGTGCATGCGTGAGAGAACGGCAAGGGAGTCCCCAACCATTCTCCGTGGGAGACTCAGGCCCCGGAAGAAGGCCGAGCACGACCCCTCGGTGGTGTCATGGTCTGTGGGGGGAAGCAGTTTACTCTGCACTGTGGGTGAGAGCCTGGGGACGGGTTCCATACGTAAACTCGATGGAGAAACAGGCCGGTGCAGAAGGCAGCTGTCAGCTCCCTCCTGGGTTACGGGGCTGGTACCGTTGCCCCGTGTGTGCCTGCAGGCCTAAAGCCAAGCACCTAAGTCGAAGGAACAAGTGTGGAGAGAATTCCTGCTTCAGCGGAAACAGGCCTTCCTGAGGCTGGAAGCATGTGGCTGTGTGCATGCGTGAGCGCGCTGCAACGGAGTCCCAAACCATTTTCCGTGGGAGCCTCAGGCCGCTGCCGAAGGCAGCGCACGACTCCCTACTAGTTTCATGAAGCTAGCGCTGCGGCCCCACTTCTGCATGGAAGTCAAATCGCTTGCGTTCTACCTCGAAGAAACAACAGTGTACAGAAACCGTGCTTTGGCTACCGTTTATGCTGCAGTGTGGGTGAGGGCCTGGGGGGCGGGTTCCATAGGTAAAATCGAGGCAGAACCAGGCCGGCGCCGAAGGGAGCTGTCAACTCACTCCTTGTTTCCGAGGCTGGTACCGTTGCCCCGTACGTGCGCCTGCAGGCCTAAAGCCAAGCCCCTGAGTCGAAGGAACAAGTGTGTGGAGAATTCCTGCTTCAGCGAAAAGAGGCCTTCCCGAGGCTGGAAGCATGGTGCTGTGTGCATGCGTGAGAGAACGGCAAGGGAGTCCCCAACCATTTTCCGCGAGAGACTCAGGCCCCGGAAGAAGGCAGAGCACGACCCCCCACTGGTGTCGTGGTCTGTGGGAGGAAGCAGTTTACTCTGCACTGTGGGTGAGGGCCTGGGGACGGGTTCCATACGTAAACTCGATGGAGAAACAGGCCGGTGCAGAAGGCAGCTGTCAGCTCCCTCCTTGTTTACGAGGCTGGTACCGTTGCCCCGTGTGTGCCTGCAGACCTAAAGCCAAGCACCTAAGTGGAAGGAACAAGTCTGCAGAGAATTCCTGCTTCAGCGAAAAGAGGCCTTCCTGAGGCTGGAAGCATGTGGCTGTGTGCATGCGTGAGAGGACTGCAAGGGAGTCCCAAAACATTTTCCGTGGGAGACTCAGGCCCCGGAAGAAAGCAGAGCACGACTCCCCACTGGTGTCATGGTCTGTGGGAGGAAGCAGTTTACCGTGTACTGTAGCTGAGAGCCTGGGGAACGGGTTCCATACGTGAAATCGAGGGAGCAACAAGGCCGGCGCGGAAGGCAGCTCTCAACTCACCTCTTGTTTCCACGCCTGGTACCGTTGCCCCGTGTGTGCGTGCAGGCTTGAAGGCAACCCCCTAACTCGAAGGAACAACTCTGCTGAGAACCCGTGCTTCAGCCCAAAGAGCCGTTCCTGCGGGTGCAAGCATTTTGCCGTGGGAATGCGTGAGAGCACTGCAAGGGGGTCCGGAGGCATTTGCCGAGTGAGACTCAGGCCCTGGCCGAAGGCAGCACACGACTCCCCACTTGTTTCAGGAAGCTAGCTCTGCGGCCTCACTTCCGCATGGAAGCCGAATCGCTAGCGTTCGAACTCGAAGAGACAACACGGTAGAGAAACCGTGCTTTAGCTGCCATCCACCTCTCTGAGGGGGGAAGCAGTTTCCAGGCTACCGTGGGGGAGAGCCTGGGGAACGGGTTCCTCACGTGAAACCGAGGGAGAAGAAGCCCGGGCCAGAAGGCACCTCTCGAGTCCGCTCTTGTTACCTGAAGCTCACCCTTACTGCCCCATGCGTGCCTAGGAATGCTAAGGGCTCCACGCTGATTTGGCAGAAAGAAGCCGGTAAAGCAGCCCGGCTTCAGCTCATTCAGTGCCTCTCCACAGGGTGGCAGCCTTTTCAACTCTGCTTCAGGGCAAACGTGGGGAGTGAGTCCCAGCAGAATTCCGAGGGAGAAAGAAGCATGGGCAGAAGGCACCCCTCGACTCAACTCTTGTTTCGGGAACCTAGGTCGGCTCTCCCGCGGGTGCGTGGAGTCCTACGGGCCGTCCACCCGACGCAAAGGAACAACACTGGAGAGAACCCGTGCCTCGGCACAGATCGCCCTTCCTGAGCGTGAACTTCATCTCGTGTGTGTTTCTGTGAACGCATGAGAAAGGGAACCCAAACGGAACCCGGAGTGAGAAGCAGGCCTGTAAGGAAGGCTGCTGTCGACTCCGCTGTTGTTTTAGGAGATCCGCCCTGCCCTGCCCTGGGTGCCTGGATGCCTGGTTACCGGGCTACTAACACCAAGCATCGATGCTAGAGAGTTCCTGCGCTTTAGTTAACATTGCCGTTCCTGAAGCCAGAGGAATTTCACAGTGCTCGTGGAGGAGAGACGGGGGAAAGGGTCCCCTCCGTGAAATGGAGCGGGAAACAGGCCGGTGCGGAAGGCCGCTCTCAACTCACCTCTTGTGGAGGAGGCCGGTCCCCTTGCCCCGGGTGTGCCTGCAGGCCTAAAGCCAAGCACCTAAGTCGAAGGAACAAGTGGGTAGAGAATTCCTGCTTCAGCGAAAAGAGGCCTTCCCGAGGCTGGAAGCACTTTGCTGTGTGCATGCGTGAGAGAACGGCAAGGGAGTCCCCAACCATTCTCCGTGGGAGACTCAGGCCCCGGAAGAAGGCCGAGCACGACCCCTCGGTGGTGTCATGGTCTGTGGGGGGAAGCAGTTTACTCTGCACTGTGGGTGAGAGCCTGGGGACGGGTTCCATACGTAAACTCGTTGGAGAAACAGGCCGGTGCAGAAGGCAGCTGTCAGCTCCCTCCTGGGTTACGGGGCTGGTACCGTTGCCCCGTGTGTGCCTGCAGGCCTAAAGCCAAGCACCTAAGTCGAAGGAACAAGTGTGGAGAGAATTCCTGCTGCAGCGGAAACAGGCCTTCCTGAGGCTGGAAGCATGTGGCTGTGTGCATGCGTGAGCGCGCTGCAACGGAGTCCCAAACCATTTTCCGTGGGAGCCTCAGGCCGCTGCAGAAGGCAGCGCACGGCTCCCCACTAGTTTCATGAAGCTAGCGCTGCGGCCCCACTTCTGCATGGAAGTCTAATCGCTTGCGTTCTACCTCGAAGAAACAACAGTGTACAGAAACCGTGCTTTGGCTACCGTTTATGCTGCAGTGTGGGTGAGGGCCTGGGGGGCGGGTTCCATAGGTAAAATCGAGGCAGAACCAGGCCGGCGCCGAAGGCAGCTGTCAACTCACTCCTTGTTTCCGAGGCTGGTACCGTTGCCCCGTACGTGCGCCTGCAGGCCTAAAGCCAAGCCCCTGAGTCGAAGGAACAAGTGTGTGGAGAATTCCAGCTTCAGCGAAAAGAGGCCTTCCCGAGGCTGGAAGCATGGTGCTGTGTGCATGCGTGAGAGAACGGCAAGGGAGTCCCCAACCATTTTCCCCGGGAGACTCAGGCCCCGGAAGAAGGCAGAGCACGACCCCCCACTGGTGTCGTGGTCTGTGTGAGGAAGCAGTTTACTCTGCACTGTGGGTGAGGGCCTGGGGACGGGTTCCATACGTAAACTCGATGGAGAAACAGGCCGGTGCAGAAGGCAGCTGTCAGCTCCCTCCTTGTTTACGAGGCTGGTACCGTTGCCCCGTGTGTGCCTGCAGGCCTAAAGCAAGCACCTAAGTGGAAGGAACAAGTCTGCAGAGAATTCCTGCTTCAGCGAAAAGAGGCCTTCCTGAGGCTGGAAGCATGTGGCTGTGTGCATGCGTGAGAGGACTGCAAGGGAGTCCCAAAACATTTTCCGTGGGAGACTCAGGCCCCGGAAGAAAGCAGAGCACGACTCCCCACTGTTGTCATGGTCTGTGGGAGGAAGCAGTTTACCGTGTACTGTAGCTGAGAGCCTGGGGAACGGGTTCCATACGTGAAATCGAGGGAGCAACAAGGCCGGCGCGGAAGGCAGCTCTCAACTCACCTCTTGTTTCCGCGCCTGGTACCGTTGCCCCGTGTGTGCGTGCAGGCTTGAAGGCAACCCCCTAACTCGAAGGAACAACTCTGCTGAGAACCCGTGCTTCAGCCCAAAGAGCCGTTCCTGCGGGTGCAAGCATTTTGCCGTGGGAATGCGTGAGTGCACTGCAAGGGGGTCCGGAGGCATTTGCCGAGTGAGACTCAGGCCCTGGCCGAAGGCAGCACACGACTCCCCACTTGTTTCAGGAAGCTAGCTCTGCGGCCTCACTTCCGCATGGAAGCCGAATCGCTAGCGTTCGAACTCGAAGAGACAACATGGTAGAGAAACCGTGCTTTAGCTGCCATCCACCTCTCTGAGGGGGGAAGCAGTTTCCAGGCTACCGTGGGGGAGAGCCTGGGGAACGGGTTCCTCACGTGAAACCGAGGGAGAAGAAGCCCGGGCCAGAAGGCACCTCTCGAGTCCGCTCTTGTTACCTGAAGCTCACCCTTACTGCCCCATGCGTGCCTAGGAATGCTAAGGGCTCCACGCTGATTTGGCAGAAAGAAGCCGGTAAAGCAGCCCGGCTTCAGCTCATTCAGTGCCTCTCCACAGGGTGGCAGCCTTTTCAACTCTGCTTCAGGGCAAACGTGGGGAGTGAGTCCCAGCAGAATTCCGAGGGAGAAAGAAGCATGGGCAGAAGGCACCCCTCGACTCAACTCTTGTTTCGGGAACCTAGGTCGGCTCTCCCGCGGGTGCGTGGAGTCCTACGGGCCGTCCACCCGACGCAAAGGAACAACACTGGAGAGAACCCGTGCCTCGGCACAGATCGCCCTTCCTGAGCGTGAACTTCATCTCGTGTGTGTTTCTGTGAACGCATGAGAAAGGGAACCCAAACGGAACCCGGAGTGAGAAGCAGGCCTGTAAGGAAGGCTGCTGTCGACTCCGCTGTTGTTTTAGGAGATCCGCCCTGCCCTGCCCTGGGTGCCTGGATGCCTGGTTACCGGGCTACTAACACCAAGCATCGATGCTAGAGAGTTCCTGCGCTTTAGTTAACATTGCCGTTCCTGAAGCCAGAGGAATTTCACAGTGCTCGTGGAGGAGAGACGGGGGAAAGGGTCCCCTCCGTGAAATGGAGCGGGAAACAGGCCGGTGCGGAAGGCCGCTCTCAACTCACCTCTTGTGGAGGAGGCCGGTCCCCTTGCCCCGGGTGTGCCTGCAGGCCTAAAGCCAAGCACCTAAGTCGAAGGAACAAGTGGGTAGAGAATTCCTGCTTCAGCGAAAAGAGGCCTTCCCGAGGCTGGAAGCACTTTGCTGTGTGCATGCGTGAGAGAACGGCAAGGGAGTCCCCAACCATTCTCCGTGGGAGACTCAGGCCCCGGAAGAAGGCCGAGCACGACCCCTCGGTGGTGTCATGGTCTGTGGGGGGAAGCAGTTTACTCTGCACTGTGGGTGAGAGCCTGGGGACGGGTTCCATACGTAAACTCGATGGAGAAACAGGCCGGTGCAGAAGGCAGCTGTCAGCTCCCTCCTGGGTTACGGGGCTGGTACCGTTGCCCCGTGTGTGCCTGCAGGCCTAAAGCCAAGCACCTAAGTCGAAGGAATAAGTGTGGAGAGAATTCCTGCTTCAGCGGAAACAGGCCTTCCTGAGGCTGGAAGCATGTGGCTGTGTGCATGCGTGAGCGCGCTGCAACGGAGTCCCAAACCATTTTCCGTGGGAGCCTCAGGCCGCTGCAGAAGGCAGCGCACGGCTCCCCACTACTTTCATGAAGCTAGCGCTGCGGCCCCACTTCTGCATGGAAGTCTAATCGCTTGCGTTCTACCTCGAAGAAAAAACAGTGTACAGAAACCGTGCTTTGGCTACCGTCGACCACTCTGTGGGAGGAAGCAGTTTATGCTGCAGTGTGGGTGAGGGCCTGGGGGGCGGGTTCCATAGGTAAAATCGAGGCAGAACCAGGCCGGCGCCGAAGGCAGCTGTCAACTCACTCCTTGTTTCCGAGGCTGGTACCGTTGCCCCGTACGTGCGCCTGCAGGCCTAAAGCCAAGCCCCTGAGTCGAAGGAACAAGTGTGTGGAGAATTCCTGCTTCAGCGAAAAGAGGCCTTCCCGAGGCTGGGAGCATGGTGCTGTGTGCATGCGTGAGAGAACGGCAAGGGAGTCCCCAACCATTTTCCGCGGGAGACTCAGGCCCCGGAAGAAGGCAGAGCACGACCCCCCACTGGTGTCGTGGTCTGTGGGAGGAAGCAGTTTACTCTGCACTGTGGGTGAGGGCCTGGGGACGGGTTCCATACGTAAACTCGATGGAGAAACAGGCCGGTGCAGAAGGCAGCTGTCAGCTCCCTCCTTGTTTACGAGGCTGGTACCGTTGCCCCGTGTGTGCCTGCAGGCCTAAAGCAAGCACCTAAGTGGAAGGAACAAGTCTGCAGAGAATTCCTGCTTCAGCGAAAAGAGGCCTTCCTGAGGCTGGAAGCATGTGGCTGTGTGCATGCGTGAGAGGACTGCAAGGGAGTCCCAAAACATTTTCCGTGGGAGACTCAGGCCCCGGAAGAAAGCAGAGCACGACTCCCCACTGTTGTCATGGTCTGTGGGAGGAAGCAGTTTACCGTGTACTGTAGCTGAGAGCCTGGGGAACGGGTTCCATACGTGAAATCGAGGGAGCAACAAGGCCGGCGCGGAAGGCAGCTCTCAACTCACCTCTTGTTTCCGCGCCTGGTACCGTTGCCCCGTGTGTGCGTGCAGGCTTGAAGGCAACCCCCTAACTCGAAGGAACAACTCTGCTGAGAACCCGTGCTTCAGCCCAAAGAGCCGTTCCTGCGGGTGCAAGCATTTTGCCGTGGGAATGCGTGAGAGCACTGCAAGGGGGTCCGGAGGCATTTGCCGAGTGAGACTCAGGCCCTGGCCGAAGGCAGCACACGACTCCCCACTTGTTTCAGGAAGCTAGCTCTGCGGCCTCACTTCCGCATGGAAGCCGAATCGCTAGCGTTCGAACTCGAAGGGACAACATGGTAGAGAAACCGTGCTTTAGCTGCCATCCACCTCTCTGAGGGGGGAAGCAGTTTCCAGGCTACCGTGGGGGAGAGCCTGGGGAACGGGTTCCTCACGTGAAACCGAGGGAGAAGAAGCCCGGGCCAGAAGGCACCTCTCGAGTCCGCTCTTGTTACCTGAAGCTCACCCTTACTGCCCCATGCGTGCCTAGGAATGCTAAGGGCTCCACGCTGATTTGGCAGAAAGAAGCCGGTAAAGCAGCCCGGCTTCAGCTCATTCAGTGCCTCTCCACAGGGTGGCAGCCTTTTCAACTCTGCTTCAGGGCAAACGTGGGGAGTGAGTCCCAGCAGAATTCCGAGGGAGAAAGAAGCATGGGCAGAAGGCACCCCTCGACTCAACTCTTGTTTCGGGAACCTAGGTCGGCTCTCCCGCGGGTGCGTGGAGTCCTACGGGCCGTCCACCCGACGCAAAGGAACAACACTGGAGAGAACCCGTGCCTCGGCACAGATCGCCCTTCCTGAGCGTGAACTTCATCTCGTGTGTGTTTCTGTGAACGCATGAGAAAGGGAACCCAAAAGGAACCCGGAGTGAGAAGCAGGCCTGTAAGGAAGGCTGCTGTCGACTCCGCTGTTGTTTTAGGAGATCCGCCCTGCCCTGCCCTGGGTGCCTGGATGCCTGGTTACCGGGCTACTAACACCAAGCATCGATGCTAGAGAGTTCCTGCGCTTTAGTTAACATTGCCGTTCCTGAAGCCAGAGGAATTTCACAGTGCTCGTGGAGGAGAGACGGGGGAAAGGGTCCCCTCCGTGAAATGGAGCGGGAAACAGGCCGGTGCGGAAGGCCGCTCTCAACTCACCTCTTGTGGAGGAGGCCGGTCCCCTTGCCCCGGGTGTGTCTGCAGGCCTAAAGCCAAGCACCTAAGTCGAAGGAACAAGTGGGTAGAGAACTCCTGCTTCAGCGAAAAGAGGCCTTCCCGAGGCTGGAAGCACTTTGCTGTGTGCATGCGTGAGAGAACGGCAAGGGAGTCCCCAACCATTCTCCGTGGGAGACTCAGGCCCCGGAAGAAGGCCGAGCACGACCCCTCGGTGGTGTCATGGTCTGTGGGGGGAAGCAGTTTACTCTGCACTGTGGGTGAGAGCCTGGGGACGGGTTCCATACGTAAACTCGATGGAGAAACAGGCCGGTGCAGAAGGCAGCTGTCAGCTCCCTCCTGGGTTACGGGGCTGGTACCGTTGCCCCGTGTGTGCCTGCAGGCCTAAAGCCAAGCACCTAAGTCGAAGGAACAAGTGTGGAGAGAATTCCTGCTTCAGCGGAAAGAGGCCTTCCTGAGGCTGGAAGCATGGGGCTGTGTGCATGCGTGAGCGCGCTGCAACGGAGTCCCAAACCATTTTCCGTGGGAGCCTCAGGCCGCTGCAGAAGGCAGCGCACGGCTCCCCACTAGTTTCATGAAGCTAGCGCTGCGGCCCCACTTCTGCATGGAAGTCTAATGGCTTGCGTTCTACCTCGAAGAAACAACAGTGTACAGAAACCGTGCTTTGGCTACCGTTTATGCTGCAGTGTGGGTGAGGGCCTGGGGGGCGGGTTCCATAGGTAAAATCGAGGCAGAACCAGGCCGGCGCCGAAGGCAGCTGTCAACTCACTCCTTGTTTCCGAGGCTGGTACCGTTGCCCCGTACGTGCGCCTGCAGGCCTAAAGCCAAGCCCCTGAGTCGAAGGAACAAGTGTGTGGAGAATTCCTGCTTCAGCGAAAAGAGGCCTTCCCGAGGCTGGAAGCATGGTGCTGTGTGCATGCGTGAGAGAACGGCAAGGGAGTCCCCAACCATTTTCCGCGGGAGACTCAGGCCCCGGAAGAAGGCAGAGCACGACCCCCCACTGGTGTCGTGGTCTGTGGGAGGAAGCAGTTTACTCTGCACTGTGGGTGAGGGCCTGGGGACGGGTTCCATACGTAAACTCGATGGAGAAACAGGCCGGTGCAGAAGGCAGCTGTCAGCTCCCTCCTTGTTTACGAGGCTGGTACCGTTGCCCCGTGTGTGCCTGCAGGCCTAAAGCCAAGCACCTAAGTGGAAGGAACAAGTCTGCAGAGAATTCCTGCTTCAGCGAAAAGAGGCCTTCCTGAGGCTGGAAGCATGTGGCTGTGTGCATGCGTGAGAGGACTGCAAGGGAGTCCCAAAACATTTTCCGTGGGAGACTCAGGCCCCGGAAGAAAGCAGAGCACGACTCCCCACTGGTGTCATGGTCTGTGGGAGGAAGCAGTTTACCGTGTACTGTAGCTGAGAGCCTGGGGAACGGGTTCCATACGTGAAATCGGGGGAGCAACAAGGCCGGCGCGGAAGGCAGCTCTCAACTCACCTCTTGTTTCCGCGCCTGGTACCGTTGCCCCGTGTGTGCGTGCAGGCTTGAAGGCAACCCCCTAACTCGAAGGAACAACTCTGCTGAGAACCCGTGCTTCAGCCCAAAGAGCCGTTCCTGCGGGTGCAAGCATTTTGCCGTGGGAATGCGTGAGAGCACTGCAAGGGGGTCCGGAGGCATTTGCCGAGTGAGACTCAGGCCCTGGCCGAAGGCAGCACACGACTCCCCACTTGTTTCAGGAAGCTAGCTCTGCGGCCTCACTTCCGCATGGAAGCCGAATCGCTAGCGTTCGAACTCGAAGAGACAACACGGTAGAGAAACCGTGCTTTAGCTGCCATCCACCTCTCTGAGGGGGGAAGCAGTTTCCAGGCTACCGTGGGGGAGAGCCTGGGGAACGGGTTCCTCACGTGAAACCGAGGGAGAAGAAGCCCGGGCCAGAAGGCACGTCTCGAGTCCGCTCTTGTTACCTGAAGCTCACCCTTACTGTCCCATGCGTGCCTAGGAATGCTAAGGGCTCCACGCTGATTTGGCAGAAAGAAGCCGGTAAAGCAGCCCGGCTTCAGCTCATTCAGTGCCTCTCCACAGGGTGGCAGCCTTTTCAACTCTGCTTCAGGGCAAACGTGGGGAGTGAGTCCCAGCAGAATTCCGAGGGAGAAAGAAGCATGGGCAGAAGGCACCCCTCGACTCAACTCTTGTTTCGGGAACCTAGGTCGGCTCTCCCGCGGGTGCGTGGAGTCCTACAGGCCGTCCACCCGACGCAAAGGAACAACACTGGAGAGAACCCGTGCCTCGGCACAGATCGCCCTTCCTGAGCGTGAACTTCATCTCGTGTGTGTTTCTGTGAACGCATGAGAAAGGGAACCCAAACGGAACCCGGAGTGAGAAGCAGGCCTGTAAGGAAGGCTGCTGTCGACTCCGCTGTTGTTTTAGGAGATCCGCCCTGCCCTGCCCTGGGTGCCTGGATGCCTGGTTACCGGGCTACTAACACCAAGCATCGATGCTAGAGAGTTCCTGCGCTTTAGTTAACATTGCCGTTCCTGAAGCCAGAGGAATTTCACAGTGCTCGTGGAGGAGAGACGGGGGAAAGGGTCCCCTCCGTGAAATGGAGCGGGAAACAGGCCGGTGCGGAAGGCCGCTCTCAACTCACCTCTTGTGGAGGAGGCCGGTCCCCTTGCCCCGGGTGTGCCTGCAGGCCTAAAGCCAAGCACCTACGTCGAAGGAACAAGTGGGTAGAGAATTCCTGCTTCAGCGAAAAGAGGCCTTCCCGAGGCTAGAAGCACTTTGCTGTGTGCATGCGTGAGAGAACGGCAAGGGAGTCCCCAACCATTCTCCGTGGGAGACTCAGGCCCCGGAAGAAGGCCGAGCACGACGCCTCGGTGGTGTCATGGTCTGTGGGGGGAAGCAGTTTACTCTGCACTGTGGGTGAGAGCCTGGGGACGGGTTCCATACGTAAACTCGATGGAGAAACAGGCCGGTGCAGAAGGCAGCTGTCAGCTCCCTCCTGGGTTACGGGGCTGGTACCGTTGCCCCGTGTGTGCCTGCAGGCCTAAAGCCAAGCACCTAAGTCGAAGGAACAAGTGTGGAGAGAATTCCTGCTTCAGCGGAAACAGGCCTTCCTGAGGCTGGAAGCATGTGGCTGTGTGCATGCGTGAGCGCGCTGCAACGGAGTCCGAAACCATTTTCCGTGGGAGCCTCAGGCCGCTGCAGAAGGCAGCGCACGGCTCCCCACTACTTTCATGAAGCTAGCGCTGCGGCCCCACTTCTGCATGGAAGTCTAATCGCTTGCGTTCTACCTCGAAGAAACAACAGTGTACAGAAACCGTGCTTTGGCTACCGTCGACCTCTCTGTGGGAGGAAGCAGTTTATGCTGCAGTGTGGGTGAGGGCCTGGGGGGCGGGTTCCATAGGTAAAATCGAGGCAGAACCAGGCCGGCGCCGAAGGCAGCTGTCAACTCACTCCTTGTTTCCGAGGCTGGTACCGTTGCCCCGTACGTGCGCCTGCAGGCCTAAAGCCAAGCCCCTGAGTCGAAGGAACAAGTGTGTGGAGAATTCCTGCTTCAGCGAAAAGAGGCCTTCCCGAGGCTGGGAGCATGGTGCTGTGTGCATGCGTGAGAGAACGGCAAGGGAGTCCCCAACCATTTTCCGCGGGAGACTCAGGCCCCGGAAGAAGGCAGAGCACGACCCCCCACTGGTGTCGTGGTCTGTGGGAGGAAGCAGTTTACTCTGCACTGTGGGTGAGGGCCTGGGGACGGGTTCCATACGTAACCTCGATGGAGAAACAGGCCGGTGCAGAAGGCAGCTGTCAGCTCCCTCCTTGTTTACGAGGCTGGTACCGTTGCCCCGTGTGTGCCTGCAGGCCTAAAGCCAAGCACCAAACTGGAAGGAACAAGTCTGCAGAGAATTCCTGCTTCAGCGAAAAGAGGCCTTCCTGAGGCTGGAAGCATGTGGCTGTGTGCATGCGTGAGAGGACTGCAAGGGAGTCCCAAAACATTTTCCGTGGGAGACTCAGGCCCCGGAAGAAAGCAGAGCACGACTCCCCACTGGTGTCATGGTCTGTGGGAGGAAGCAGTTTACCGTGTACTGTAGCTGAGAGCCTGGGGAACGGGTTCCATACGTGAAATCGAGGGAGCAACAAGGCCGGCGCGGAAGGCAGCTCTCAACTCACCTCTTGTTTCCGCGCCTGGTACCGTTGCCCCGTGTGTGCGTGCAGGCTTGAAGGCAACCCCCTAACTCGAAGGAACAACTCTGCTGAGAACCCGTGCTTCAGCCCAAAGAGCCGTTCCTGCGGGTGCAAGCATTTTGCCGTGGGAATGCGTGAGTGCACTGCAAGGGGGTCCGGAGGCATTTGCCGAGTGAGACTCAGGCCCTGGCCGAAGGCAGCACACGACTCCCCACTTGTTTCAGGAAGCTAGCTCTGCGGCCTCACTTCCGCATGGAAGCCGAATCGCTAGCGTTCGAACTCGAAGAGACAACACGGTAGAGAAACCGTGCTTTAGCTGCCATCCACCTCTCTGAGGGGGGAAGCAGTTTCCAGGCTACCGTGGGGGAGAGCCTGGGGAACGGGTTCCTCACGTGAAACCGAGGGAGAAGAAGCCCGGGCCAGAAGGCACCTCTCGAGTCCGCTCTTGTTACCTGAAGCTCACCCTTACTGCCCCATGCGTGCCTGGGAATGCTAAGGGCTCCACGCTGATTTGGCAGAAAGAAGCCGGTAAAGCAGCCCGGCTTCAGCTCATTCAGTGCCTCTCCACAGGGTGGCAGCCTTTTCAACTCTGCTTCAGGGCAAACGTGGGGAGTGAGTCCCAGCAGAATTCCGAGGGAGAAAGAAGCATGGGCAGAAGGCACCCCTCGACTCAACTCTTGTTTCGGGAACCTAGGTCGGCTCTCCCGCGGGTGCGTGGAGTCCTACGGTCCGTCCACCCGACGCAAAGGAACAACACTGGAGAGAACCCGTGCCTCGGCACAGATCGCCCTTCCTGAGCGTGAACTTCATCTCGTGTGTGTTTCTGTGAACGCATGAGAAAGGGAACCCAAACGGAACCCGGAGTGAGAAGCAGGCCTGTAAGGAAGGCTGCTGTCGACTCCGCTGTTGTTTTAGGAGATCCGCCCTGCCCTGCCCTGGGTGCCTGGATGCCTGGTTACCGGGCTACTAACACCAAGCATCGATGCTAGAGAGTTCCTGCGCTTTAGTTAACATTGCCGTTCCTGAAGCCAGAGGAATTTCACAGTGCTCGTGGAGGAGAGACGGGGGAAAGGGTCCCCTCCGTGAAATGGAGCGGGAAACAGGCCGGTGCGGAAGGCCGCTCTCAACTCACCTCTTGTGGAGGAGGCCGGTCCCCTTGCCCCGGGTGTGTCTGCAGGCCTAAAGCCAAGCACCTAAGTCGAAGGAACAAGTGGGTAGAGAACTCCTGCTTCAGCGAAAAGAGGCCTTCCCGAGGCTGGAAGCACTTTGCTGTGTGCATGCGTGAGAGAACGGCAAGGGAGTCCCCAACCATTCTCCGTGGGAGACTCAGGCCCCGGAAGAAGGCCGAGCACGACCCCTCGGTGGTGTCATGGTCTGTGGGGGGAAGCAGTTTACTCTGCACTGTGGGTGAGAGCCTGGGGACGGGTTCCATACGTAAACTCGATGGAGAAACAGGCCGGTGCAGAAGGCAGCTGTCAGCTCCCTCCTGGGTTACGGGGCTGGTACCGTTGCCCCGTGTGTGCCTGCAGGCCTAAAGCCAAGCACCTAAGTCGAAGGAACAAGTGTGGAGAGAATTCCTGCTTCAGCGGAAACAGGCCTTCCTGAGGCTGGAAGCATGTGGCTGTGTGCATGCGTGAGCGCGCTGCAACGGAGTCCCAAACCATTTTCCGTGGGAGCCTCAGGCCGCTGCCGAAGGCAGCGCACGACTCCCTACTAGTTTCATGAAGCTAGCGCTGCGGCCCCACTTCTGCATGGAAGTCAAATCGCTTGCGTTCTACCTCGAAGAAACAACAGTGTACAGAAACCGTGCTTTGGCTACCGTTTATGCTGCAGTGTGGGTGAGGGCCTGGGGGGCGGGTTCCATAGGTAAAATCGAGGCAGAACCAGGCCGGCGCCGAAGGGAGCTGTCAACTCACTCCTTGTTTCCGAGGCTGGTACCGTTGCCCCGTACGTGCGCCTGCAGGCCTAAAGCCAAGCCCCTGAGTCGAAGGAACAAGTGTGTGGAGAATTCCTGCTTCAGCGAAAAGAGGCCTTCCCGAGGCTGGAAGCATGGTGCTGTGTGCATGCGTGAGAGAACGGCAAGGGAGTCCCCAACCATTTTCCGCGAGAGACTCAGGCCCCGGAAGAAGGCAGAGCACGACCCCCCACTGGTGTCGTGGTCTGTGGTAGGAAGCAGTTTACTCTGCACTGTGGGTGAGGGCCTGGGGACGGGTTCCATACGTAAACTCGATGGAGAAACAGGCCGGTGCAGAAGGCAGCTGTCAGCTCCCTCCTTGTTTACGAGGCTGGTACCGTTGCCCCGTGTGTGCCTGCAGACCTAAAGCCAAGCACCTAAGTGGAAGGAACAAGTCTGCAGAGAATTCCTGCTTCAGCGAAAAGAGGCCTTCCTGAGGCTGGAAGCATGTGGCTGTGTGCATGCGTGAGAGGACTGCAAGGGAGTCCCAAAACATTTTCCGTGGGAGACTCAGGCCCCGGAAGAAAGCAGAGCACGACTCCCCACTGGTGTCATGGTCTGTGGGAGGAAGCAGTTTACCGTGTACTGTAGCTGAGAGCCTGGGGAACGGGTTCCATACGTGAAATCGAGGGAGCAACAAGGCCGGCGCGGAAGGCAGCTCTCAACTCACCTCTTGTTTCCACGCCTGGTACCGTTGCCCCGTGTGTGCGTGCAGGCTTGAAGGCAACCCCCTAACTCGAAGGAACAACTCTGCTGAGAACCCGTGCTTCAGCCCAAAGAGCCGTTCCTGCGGGTGCAAGCATTTTGCCGTGGGAATGCGTGAGAGCACTGCAAGGGGGTCCGGAGGCATTTGCCGAGTGAGACTCAGGCCCTGGCCGAAGGCAGCACACGACTCCCCACTTGTTTCAGGAAGCTAGCTCTGCGGCCTCACTTCCGCATGGAAGCCGAATCGCTAGCGTTCGAACTCGAAGAGACAACACGGTAGAGAAACCGTGCTTTAGCTGCCATCCACCTCTCTGAGGGGGGAAGCAGTTTCCAGGCTACCGTGGGGGAGAGCCTGGGGAACGGGTTCCTCACGTGAAACCGAGGGAGAAGAAGCCCGGGCCAGAAGGCACCTCTCGAGTCCGCTCTTGTTACCTGAAGCTCACCCTTACTGCCCCATGCGTGCCTAGGAATGCTAAGGGCTCCACGCTGATTTGGCAGAAAGAAGCCGGTAAAGCAGCCCGGCTTCAGCTCATTCAGTGCCTCTCCACAGGGTGGCAGCCTTTTCAACTCTGCTTCAGGGCAAACGTGGGGAGTGAGTCCCAGCAGAATTCCGAGGGAGAAAGAAGCATGGGCAGAAGGCACCCCTCGACTCAACTCTTGTTTCGGGAACCTAGGTCGGCTCTCCCGCGGGTGCGTGGAGTCCTACGGGCCGTCCACCCGACGCAAAGGAACAACACTGGAGAGAACCCGTGCCTCGGCACAGATCGCCCTTCCTGAGCGTGAACTTCATCTCGTGTGTGTTTCTGTGAACGCATGAGAAAGGGAACCCAAACGGAACCCGGAGTGAGAAGCAGGCCTGTAAGGAAGGCTGCTGTCGACTCCGCTGTTGTTTTAGGAGATCCGCCCTGCCCTGCCCTGGGTGCCTGGATGCCTGGTTACCGGGCTACTAACACCAAGCATCGATGCTAGAGAGTTCCTGCGCTTTAGTTAACATTGCCGTTCCTGAAGCCAGAGGAATTTCACAGAGCTCGTGGAGGAGAGACGGGGGAAAGGGTCCCCTCCGTGAAATGGAGCGGGAAACAGGCCGGTGCGGAAGGCCGCTCTCAACTCACCTCTTGTGGAGGAGGCCGGTCCCCTTGCCCCGGGTGTGCCTGCAGGCCTAAAGCCAAGCACCTAAGTCGAAGGAACAAGTGGGTAGAGAATTCCTGCTTCAGCGAAAAGAGGCCTTCCCGAGGCTGGAAGCACTTTGCTGTGTGCATGCGTGAGAGAACGGCAAGGGAGTCCCCAACCATTCTCCGTGGGAGACTCAGGCCCCGGAAGAAGGCCGAGCACGACCCCTCGGTGGTGTCATGGTCTGTGGGGGGAAGCAGTTTACTCTGCACTGTGGGTGAGAGCCTGGGGACGGGTTCCATACGTAAACTCGTTGGAGAAACAGGCCGGTGCAGAAGGCAGCTGTCAGCTCCCTCCTGGGTTACGGGGCTGGTACCGTTGCCCCGTGTGTGCCTGCAGGCCTAAAGCCAAGCACCTAAGTCGAAGGAACAAGTGTGGAGAGAATTCCTGCTGCAGCGGAAACAGGCCTTCCTGAGGCTGGAAGCATGTGGCTGTGTGCATGCGTGAGCGCGCTGCAACGGAGTCCCAAACCATTTTCCGTGGGAGCCTCAGGCCGCTGCAGAAGGCAGCGCACGGCTCCCCACTAGTTTCATGAAGCTAGCGCTGCGGCCCCACTTCTGCATGGAAGTCTAATCGCTTGCGTTCTACCTCGAAGAAACAACAGTGTACAGAAACCGTGCTTTGGCTACCGTCGACCTCTCAGTGGGAGGAAGCAGTTTATGCTGCAGTGTGGATGAGGGCCTGGGGGGCGGGTTCCATAGGTAAAATCGAGGCAGAACCAGGCCGGCGCCGAAGGCAGCTGTCAACTCACTCCTTGTTTCCGAGGCTGGTACCGTTGCCCCGTACGTGCGCCTGCAGGCCTAAAGCCAAGCCCCTGAGTCGAAGGAACAAGTGTGTGGAGAATTCCTGCTTCAGCGAAAAGAGGCCTTCCCGAGGCTGGGAGCATGGTGCTGTGTGCATGCGTGAGAGAACGGCAAGGGAGTCCCCAACCATTTTCCGCGGGAGACTCAGGCCCCGGAAGAAGGCAGAGCACGACCCCCCACTGGTGTCGTGGTCTGTGGGAGGAAGCAGTTTACTCTGCACTGTGGGTGAGGGCCTGGGGACGGGTTCCATACGTAAACTCGATGGAGAAACAGGCCGGTGCAGAAGGCAGCTGTCAGCTCCCTCCTTGTTTACGAGGCTGGTACCGTTGCCCCGTGTGTGCCTGCAGGCCTAAAGCAAGCACCTAAGTGGAAGGAACAAGTCTGCAGAGAATTCCTGCTTCAGCGAAAAGAGGCCTTCCTGAGGCTGGAAGCATGTGGCTGTGTGCATGCGTGAGAGGACTGCAAGGGAGTCCCAAAACATTTTCCGTGGGAGACTCAGGCCCCGGAAGAAAGCAGAGCACGACTCCCCACTGTTGTCATGGTCTGTGGGAGGAAGCAGTTTACCGTGTACTGTAGCTGAGAGCCTGGGGAACGGGTTCCATACGTGAAATCGAGGGAGCAACAAGGCCGGCGCGGAAGGCAGCTCTCAACTCACCTCTTGTTTCCGCGCCTGGTACCGTTGCCCCGTGTGTGCGTGCAGGCTTGAAGGCAACCCCCTAACTCGAAGGAACAACTCTGCTGAGAACCCGTGCTTCAGCCCAAAGAGCCGTTCCTGCGGGTGCAAGCATTTTGCCGTGGGAATGCGTGAGAGCACTGCAAGGGGGTCCGGAGGCATTTGCCGAGTGAGACTCAGGCCCTGGCCGAAGGCAGCACACGACTCCCCACTTGTTTCAGGAAGCTAGCTCTGCGGCCTCACTTCCGCATGGAAGCCGAATCGCTAGCGTTCGAACTCGAAGGGACAACATGGTAGAGAAACCGTGCTTTAGCTGCCATCCACCTCTCTGAGGGGGGAAGCAGTTTCCAGGCTACCGTGGGGGAGAGCCTGGGGAACGGGTTCCTCACGTGAAACCGAGGGAGAAGAAGCCCGGGCCAGAAGGCACCTCTCGAGTCCGCTCTTGTTACCTGAAGCTCACCCTTACTGCCCCATGCGTGCCTAGGAATGCTAAGGGCTCCACGCTGATTTGGCAGAAAGAAGCCGGTAAAGCAGCCCGGCTTCAGCTCATTCAGTGCCTCTCCACAGGGTGGCAGCCTTTTCAACTCTGCTTCAGGGCAAACGTGGGGAGTGAGTCCCAGCAGAATTCCGAGGGAGAAAGAAGCATGGGCAGAAGGCACCCCTCGACTCAACTCTTGTTTCGGGAACCTAGGTCGGCTCTCCCGCGGGTGCGTGGAGTCCTACGGGCCGTCCACCCGACGCAAAGGAACAACACTGGAGAGAACCCGTGCCTCGGCACAGATCGCCCTTCCTGAGCGTGAACTTCATCTCGTGTGTGTTTCTGTGAACGCATGAGAAAGGGAACCCAAAAGGAACCCGGAGTGAGAAGCAGGCCTGTAAGGAAGGCTGCTGTCGACTCCGCTGTTGTTTTAGGAGATCCGCCCTGCCCTGCCCTGGGTGCCTGGATGCCTGGTTACCGGGCTACTAACACCAAGCATCGATGCTAGAGAGTTCCTGCGCTTTAGTTAACATTGCCGTTCCTGAAGCCAGAGGAATTTCACAGTGCTCGTGGAGGAGAGACGGGGGAAAGGGTCCCCTCCGTGAAATGGAGCGGGAAACAGGCCGGTGCGGAAGGCCGCTCTCAACTCACCTCTTGTGGAGGAGGCCGGTCCCCTTGCCCCGGGTGTGTCTGCAGGCCTAAAGCCAAGCACCTAAGTCGAAGGAACAAGTGGGTAGAGAACTCCTGCTTCAGCGAAAAGAGGCCTTCCCGAGGCTGGAAGCACTTTGCTGTGTGCATGCGTGAGAGAACGGCAAGGGAGTCCCCAACCATTCTCCGTGGGAGACTCAGGCCCCGGAAGAAGGCCGAGCACGACCCCTCGGTGGTGTCATGGTCTGTGGGGGGAAGCAGTTTACTCTGCACTGTGGGTGAGAGCCTGGGGACGGGTTCCATACGTAAACTCGATGGAGAAACAGGCCGGTGCAGAAGGCAGCTGTCAGCTCCCTCCTGGGTTACGGGGCTGGTACCGTTGCCCCGTGTGTGCCTGCAGGCCTAAAGCCAAGCACCTAAGTCGAAGGAACAAGTGTGGAGAGAATTCCTGCTTCAGCGGAAAGAGGCCTTCCTGAGGCTGGAAGCATGGGGCTGTGTGCATGCGTGAGCGCGCTGCAACGGAGTCCCAAACCATTTTCCGTGGGAGCCTCAGGCCGCTGCAGAAGGCAGCGCACGGCTCCCCACTAGTTTCATGAAGCTAGCGCTGCGGCCCCACTTCTGCATGGAAGTCTAATGGCTTGCGTTCTACCTCGAAGAAACAACAGTGTACAGAAACCGTGCTTTGGCTACCGTTTATGCTGCAGTGTGGGTGAGGGCCTGGGGGGCGGGTTCCATAGGTAAAATCGAGGCAGAACCAGGCCGGCGCCGAAGGCAGCTGTCAACTCACTCCTTGTTTCCGAGGCTGGTACCGTTGCCCCGTACGTGCGCCTGCAGGCCTAAAGCCAAGCCCCTGAGTCGAAGGAACAAGTGTGTGGAGAATTCCTGCTTCAGCGAAAAGAGGCCTTCCCGAGGCTGGAAGCATGGTGCTGTGTGCATGCGTGAGAGAACGGCAAGGGAGTCCCCAACCATTTTCCGCGGGAGACTCAGGCCCCGGAAGAAGGCAGAGCACGACCCCCCACTGGTGTCGTGGTCTGTGGGAGGAAGCAGTTTACTCTGCACTGTGGGTGAGGGCCTGGGGACGGGTTCCATACGTAAACTCGATGGAGAAACAGGCCGGTGCAGAAGGCAGCTGTCAGCTCCCTCCTTGTTTACGAGGCTGGTACCGTTGCCCCGTGTGTGCCTGCAGGCCTAAAGCCAAGCACCTAAGTGGAAGGAACAAGTCTGCAGAGAATTCCTGCTTCAGCGAAAAGAGGCCTTCCTGAGGCTGGAAGCATGTGGCTGTGTGCATGCGTGAGAGGACTGCAAGGGAGTCCCAAAACATTTTCCGTGGGAGACTCAGGCCCCGGAAGAAAGCAGAGCACGACTCCCCACTGGTGTCATGGTCTGTGGGAGGAAGCAGTTTACCGTGTACTGTAGCTGAGAGCCTGGGGAACGGGTTCCATACGTGAAATCGGGGGAGCAACAAGGCCGGCGCGGAAGGCAGCTCTCAACTCACCTCTTGTTTCCGCGCCTGGTACCGTTGCCCCGTGTGTGCGTGCAGGCTTGAAGGCAACCCCCTAACTCGAAGGAACAACTCTGCTGAGAACCCGTGCTTCAGCCCAAAGAGCCGTTCCTGCGGGTGCAAGCATTTTGCCGTGGGAATGCGTGAGAGCACTGCAAGGGGGTCCGGAGGCATTTGCCGAGTGAGACTCAGGCCCTGGCCGAAGGCAGCACACGACTCCCCACTTGTTTCAGGAAGCTAGCTCTGCGGCCTCACTTCCGCATGGAAGCCGAATCGCTAGCGTTCGAACTCGAAGAGACAACACGGTAGAGAAACCGTGCTTTAGCTGCCATCCACCTCTCTGAGGGGGGAAGCAGTTTCCAGGCTACCGTGGGGGAGAGCCTGGGGAACGGGTTCCTCACGTGAAACCGAGGGAGAAGAAGCCCGGGCCAGAAGGCACGTCTCGAGTCCGCTCTTGTTACCTGAAGCTCACCCTTACTGTCCCATGCGTGCCTAGGAATGCTAAGGGCTCCACGCTGATTTGGCAGAAAGAAGCCGGTAAAGCAGCCCGGCTTCAGCTCATTCAGTGCCTCTCCACAGGGTGGCAGCCTTTTCAACTCTGCTTCAGGGCAAACGTGGGGAGTGAGTCCCAGCAGAATTCCGAGGGAGAAAGAAGCATGGGCAGAAGGCACCCCTCGACTCAACTCTTGTTTCGGGAACCTAGGTCGGCTCTCCCGCGGGTGCGTGGAGTCCTACAGGCCGTCCACCCGACGCAAAGGAACAACACTGGAGAGAACCCGTGCCTCGGCACAGATCGCCCTTCCTGAGCGTGAACTTCATCTCGTGTGTGTTTCTGTGAACGCATGAGAAAGGGAACCCAAACGGAACCCGGAGTGAGAAGCAGGCCTGTAAGGAAGGCTGCTGTCGACTCCGCTGTTGTTTTAGGAGATCCGCCCTGCCCTGCCCTGGGTGCCTGGATGCCTGGTTACCGGGCTACTAACACCAAGCATCGATGCTAGAGAGTTCCTGCGCTTTAGTTAACATTGCCGTTCCTGAAGCCAGAGGAATTTCACAGTGCTCGTGGAGGAGAGACGGGGGAAAGGGTCCCCTCCGTGAAATGGAGCGGGAAACAGGCCGGTGCGGAAGGCCGCTCTCAACTCACCTCTTGTGGAGGAGGCCGGTCCCCTTGCCCCGGGTGTGCCTGCAGGCCTAAAGCCAAGCACCTACGTCGAAGGAACAAGTGGGTAGAGAATTCCTGCTTCAGCGAAAAGAGGCCTTCCCGAGGCTAGAAGCACTTTGCTGTGTGCATGCGTGAGAGAACGGCAAGGGAGTCCCCAACCATTCTCCGTGGGAGACTCAGGCCCCGGAAGAAGGCCGAGCACGACGCCTCGGTGGTGTCATGGTCTGTGGGGGGAAGCAGTTTACTCTGCACTGTGGGTGAGAGCCTGGGGACGGGTTCCATACGTAAACTCGATGGAGAAACAGGCCGGTGCAGAAGGCAGCTGTCAGCTCCCTCCTGGGTTACGGGGCTGGTACCGTTGCCCCGTGTGTGCCTGCAGGCCTAAAGCCAAGCACCTAAGTCGAAGGAACAAGTGTGGAGAGAATTCCTGCTTCAGCGGAAACAGGCCTTCCTGAGGCTGGAAGCATGTGGCTGTGTGCATGCGTGAGCGCGCTGCAACGGAGTCCGAAACCATTTTCCGTGGGAGCCTCAGGCCGCTGCAGAAGGCAGCGCACGGCTCCCCACTACTTTCATGAAGCTAGCGCTGCGGCCCCACTTCTGCATGGAAGTCTAATCGCTTGCGTTCTACCTCGAAGAAACAACAGTGTACAGAAACCGTGCTTTGGCTACCGTCGACCTCTCTGTGGGAGGAAGCAGTTTATGCTGCAGTGTGGGTGAGGGCCTGGGGGGCGGGTTCCATAGGTAAAATCGAGGCAGAACCAGGCCGGCGCCGAAGGCAGCTGTCAACTCACTCCTTGTTTCCGAGGCTGGTACCGTTGCCCCGTACGTGCGCCTGCAGGCCTAAAGCCAAGCCCCTGAGTCGAAGGAACAAGTGTGTGGAGAATTCCTGCTTCAGCGAAAAGAGGCCTTCCCGAGGCTGGGAGCATGGTGCTGTGTGCATGCGTGAGAGAACGGCAAGGGAGTCCCCAACCATTTTCCGCGGGAGACTCAGGCCCCGGAAGAAGGCAGAGCACGACCCCCCACTGGTGTCGTGGTCTGTGGGAGGAAGCAGTTTACTCTGCACTGTGGGTGAGGGCCTGGGGACGGGTTCCATACGTAAACTCGATGGAGAAACAGGCCGGTGCAGAAGGCAGCTGTCAGCTCCCTCCTTGTTTACGAGGCTGGTACCGTTGCCCCGTGTGTGCCTGCAGGCCTAAAGCCAAGCACCAAACTGGAAGGAACAAGTCTGCAGAGAATTCCTGCTTCAGCGAAAAGAGGCCTTCCTGAGGCTGGAAGCATGTGGCTGTGTGCATGCGTGAGAGGACTGCAAGGGAGTCCCAAAACATTTTCCGTGGGAGACTCAGGCCCCGGAAGAAAGCAGAGCACGACTCCCCACTGGTGTCATGGTCTGTGGGAGGAAGCAGTTTACCGTGTACTGTAGCTGAGAGCCTGGGGAACGGGTTCCATACGTGAAATCGAGGGAGCAACAAGGCCGGCGCGGAAGGCAGCTCTCAACTCACCTCTTGTTTCCGCGCCTGGTACCGTTGCCCCGTGTGTGCGTGCAGGCTTGAAGGCAACCCCCTAACTCGAAGGAACAACTCTGCTGAGAACCCGTGCTTCAGCCCAAAGAGCCGTTCCTGCGGGTGCAAGCATTTTGCCGTGGGAATGCGTGAGAGCACTGCAAGGGGGTCCGGAGGCATTTGCCGAGTGAGACTCAGGCCCTGGCCGAAGGCAGCACACGACTCCCCACTTGTTTCAGGAAGCTAGCTCTGCGGCCTCACTTCCGCATGGAAGCCATATCGCTAGCGTTCGAACTCGAAGAGACAACACGGTAGAGAAACCGTGCTTTAGCTGCCATCCACCTCTCTGAGGGGGGAAGCAGTTTCCAGGCTACCGTGGGGGAGAGCCTGGGGAACGGGTTCCTCACGTGAAACCGAGGGAGAAGAAGCCCGGGCCAGAAGGCACCTCTCGAGTCCGCTCTTGTTACCTGAAGCTCACCCTTACTGCCCCATGCGTGCCTAGGAATGCTAAGGGCTCCACGCTGATTTGGCAGAAAAAAGCCAGTAAAGCAGCCCGGCTTCAGCTCATTCAGTGCCTCTCCACAGGGTGGCAGCCTTTTCAACTCTGCTTCAGGGCAAACGTGGGGAGTGAGTCCCAGCAGAATTCCGAGGGAGAAAGAAGCATGGGCAGAAGGCACCCCTCGACTCAACTCTTGTTTCGGGAACCTAGGTCGGCTCTCCCGCGGGTGCGTGGAGTCCTACGGGCCGTCCACCCGACGCATAGGAACAACACTGGAGAGAACCCGTGCGTCGGCACAGATCGCCCTTCCTGAGCGTGAACTTCATCTCGTGTGTGTTTCTGTGAACGCATGAGAAAGGGAACCCAAACGGAACCCGGAGTGAGAAGCAGGCCTGTAAGGAAGGCTGCTGTCGACTCCGCTGTTGTTTTAGGAGATCCGCCCTGCCCTGCCCTGGGTGCCTGGATGCCTGGTTACCGGGCTACTAACACCAAGCATCGATGCTAGAGAGTTCCTGCGCTTTAGTTAACATTGCCGTTCCTGAAGCCAGAGGAATTTCACAGAGCTCGTGGAGGAGAGACGGGGGAAAGGGTCCCCTCCGTGAAATGGAGCGGGAAACAGGCCGGTGCGGAAGGCCGCTCTCAACTCACCTCTTGTGGAGGAGGCCGGTCCCCTTGCCCCGGGTGTGTCTGCAGGCCTAAAGCCAAGCACCTAAGTCGAAGGAACAAGTGGGTAGAGAATTCCTGCTTCAGCGAAAAGAGGCCTTCCCGAGGCTGGAAGCACTTTGCTGTGTGCATGCGTGAGAGAACGGCAAGGGAGTCCCCAACCATTCTCCGTGGGAGACTCAGGCCCCGGAAGAAGGCCGAGCACGACCCCTCGGTGGTGTCATGGTCTGTGGGGGGAAGCAGTTTACTCTGCACTGTGGGTGAGAGCCTGGGGACGGGTTCCATACGTAAACTCGATGGAGAAACAGGCCGGTGCAGAAGGCAGCTGTCAGCTCCCTCCTGGGTTACGGGGCTGGTACCGTTGCCCCGTGTGTGCCTGCAGGCCTAAAGCCAAGCACCTAAGTCGAAGGAACAAGTGTGGAGAGAATTCCTGCTTCAGCGGAAACAGGCCTTCCTGAGGCTGGAAGCATGTGGCTGTGTGCATGCGTGAGCGCGCTGCAACGGAGTCCCAAACCATTTTCCGTGGGAGCCTCAGGCCGCTGCCGAAGGCAGCGCACGACTCCCTACTAGTTTCATGAAGCTAGCGCTGCGGCCCCACTTCTGCATGGAAGTCAAATCGCTTGCGTTCTACCTCGAAGAAACAACAGTGTACAGAAACCGTGCTTTGGCTACCGTTTATGCTGCAGTGTGGGTGAGGGCCTGGGGGGCGGGTTCCATAGGTAAAATCGAGGCAGAACCAGGCCGGCGCCGAAGGGAGCTGTCAACTCACTCCTTGTTTCCGAGGCTGGTACCGTTGCCCCGTACGTGCGCCTGCAGGCCTAAAGCCAAGCCCCTGAGTCGAAGGAACAAGTGTGTGGAGAATTCCTGCTTCAGCGAAAAGAGGCCTTCCCGAGGCTGGAAGCATGGTGCTGTGTGCATGCGTGAGAGAACGGCAAGGGAGTCCCCAACCATTTTCCCCGAGAGACTCAGGCCCCGGAAGAAGGCAGAGCACGACCCCCCACTGGTGTCGTGGTCTGTGGGAGGAAGCAGTTTACTCTGCACTGTGGGTGAGGGCCTGGGGACGGGTTCCATACGTAAACTCGATGGAGAAACAGGCCGGTGCAGAAGGCAGCTGTCAGCTCCCTCCTTGTTTACGAGGCTGGTACCGTTGCCCCGTGTGTGCCTGCAGACCTAAAGCCAAGCACCTAAGTGGAAGGAACAAGTCTGCAGAGAATTCCTGCTTCAGCGAAAAGAGGCCTTCCTGAGGCTGGAAGCATGTGGCTGTGTGCATGCGTGAGAGGACTGCAAGGGAGTCCCAAAACATTTTCCGTGGGAGACTCAGGCCCCGGAAGAAAGCAGAGCACGACTCCCCACTGGTGTCATGGTCTGTGGGAGGAAGCAGTTTACCGTGTACTGTAGCTGAGAGCCTGGGGAACGGGTTCCATACGTGAAATCGAGGGAGCAACAAGGCCGGCGCGGAAGGCAGCTCTCAACTCACCTCTTGTTTCCACGCCTGGTACCGTTGCCCCGTGTGTGCGTGCAGGCTTGAAGGCAACCCCCTAACTCGAAGGAACAACTCTGCTGAGAACCCGTGCTTCAGCCCAAAGAGCCGTTCCTGCGGGTGCAAGCATTTTGCCGTGGGAATGCGTGAGAGCACTGCAAGGGGGTCCGGAGGCATTTGCCGAGTGAGACTCAGGCCCTGGCCGAAGGCAGCACACGACTCCCCACTTGTTTCAGGAAGCTAGCTCTGCGGCCTCACTTCCGCATGGAAGCCGAATCGCTAGCGTTCGAACTCGAAGAGACAACACGGTAGAGAAACCGTGCTTTAGCTGCCATCCACCTCTCTGAGGGGGGAAGCAGTTTCCAGGCTACCGTGGGGGAGAGCCTGGGGAACGGGTTCCTCACGTGAAACCGAGGGAGAAGAAGCCCGGGCCAGAAGGCACCTCTCGAGTCCGCTCTTGTTACCTGAAGCTCACCCTTACTGCCCCATGCGTGCCTAGGAATGCTAAGGGCTCCACGCTGATTTGGCAGAAAGAAGCCGGTAAAGCAGCCCGGCTTCAGCTCATTCAGTGCCTCTCCACAGGGTGGCAGCCTTTTCAACTCTGCTTCAGGGCAAACGTGGGGAGTGAGTCCCAGCAGAATTCCGAGGGAGAAAGAAGCATGGGCAGAAGGCACCCCTCGACTCAACTCTTGTTTCGGGAACCTAGGTCGGCTCTCCCGCGGGTGCGTGGAGTCCTACGGGCCGTCCACCCGACGCAAAGGAACAACACTGGAGAGAACCCGTGCCTCGGCACAGATCGCCCTTCCTGAGCGTGAACTTCATCTCGTGTGTGTTTCTGTGAACGCATGAGAAAGGGAACCCAAACGGAACCCGGAGTGAGAAGCAGGCCTGTAAGGAAGGCTGCTGTCGACTCCGCTGTTGTTTTAGGAGATCCGCCCTGCCCTGCCCTGGGTGCCTGGATGCCTGGTTACCGGGCTACTAACACCAAGCATCGATGCTAGAGAGTTCCTGCGCTTTAGTTAACATTGCCGTTCCTGAAGCCAGAGGAATTTCACAGAGCTCGTGGAGGAGAGACGGGGGAAAGGGTCCCCTCCGTGAAATGGAGCGGGAAACAGGCCGGTGCGGAAGGCCGCTCTCAACTCACCTCTTGTGGAGGAGGCCGGTCCCCTTGCCCCGGGTGTGCCTGCAGGCCTAAAGCCAAGCACCTAAGTCGAAGGAACAAGTGGGTAGAGAATTCCTGCTTCAGCGAAAAGAGGCCTTCCCGAGGCTGGAAGCACTTTGCTGTGTGCATGCGTGAGAGAACGGCAAGGGAGTCCCCAACCATTCTCCGTGGGAGACTCAGGCCCCGGAAGAAGGCCGAGCACGACCCCTCGGTGGTGTCATGGTCTGTGGGGGGAAGCAGTTTACTCTGCACTGTGGGTGAGAGCCTGGGGACGGGTTCCATACGTAAACTCGTTGGAGAAACAGGCCGGTGCAGAAGGCAGCTGTCAGCTCCCTCCTGGGTTACGGGGCTGGTACCGTTGCCCCGTGTGTGCCTGCAGGCCTAAAGCCAAGCACCTAAGTCGAAGGAACAAGTGTGGAGAGAATTCCTGCTTCAGCGGAAACAGGCCTTCCTGAGGCTGGAAGCATGTGGCTGTGTGCATGCGTGAGCGCGCTGCAACGGAGTCCCAAACCATTTTCCGTGGGAGCCTCAGGCCGCTGCAGAAGGCAGCGCACGGCTCCCCACTAGTTTCATGAAGCTAGCGCTGCGGCCCCACTTCTGCATGGAAGTCTAATCGCTTGCGTTCTACCTCGAAGAAACAACAGTGTACAGAAACCGTGCTTTGGCTACCGTTTATGCTGCAGTGTGGGTGAGGGCCTGGGGGGCGGGTTCTATAGGTAAAATCGAGGCAGAACCAGGCCGGCGCCGAAGGCAGCTGTCAACTCACTCCTTGTTTCCGAGGCTGGTACCGTTGCCCCGTACGTGCGCCTGCAGGCCTAAAGCCAAGCCCCTGAGTCGAAGGAACAAGTGTGTGGAGAATTCCTGCTTCAGCGAAAAGAGGCCTTCCCGAGGCTGGAAGCATGGTGCTGTGTGCATGCGTGAGAGAACGGCAAGGGAGTCCCCAACCATTTTCCGCGGGAGACTCAGGCCCCGGAAGAAGGCAGAGCACGACCCCCCACTGGTGTCGTGGTCTGTGGGAGGAAGCAGTTTACTCTGCACTGTGGGTGAGGGCCTGGGGACGGGTTCCATACGTAAACTCGATGGAGAAACAGGCCGGTGCAGAAGGCAGCTGTCAGCTCCCTCCTTGTTTACGAGGCTGGTACCGTTGCCCCGTGTGTGCCTGCAGGCCTAAAGCAAGCACCTAAGTGGAAGGAACAAGTCTGCAGAGAATTCCTGCTTCAGCGAAAAGAGGCCTTCCTGAGGCTGGAAGCATGTGGCTGTGTGCATGCGTGAGAGGACTGCAAGGGAGTCCCAAAACATTTTCCGTGGGAGACTCAGGCCCCGGAAGAAAGCAGAGCACGACTCCCCACTGTTGTCATGGTCTGTGGGAGGAAGCAGTTTACCGTGTACTGTAGCTGAGAGCCTGGGGAACGGGTTCCATACGTGAAATCGAGGGAGCAACAAGGCCGGCACGGAAGGCAGCTCTCAACTCACCTCTTGTTTCCGCGCCTGGTACCGTTGCCCCGTGTGTGCGTGCAGGCTTGAAGGCAACCCCCTAACTCGAAGGAACAACTCTGCTGAGAACCCGTGCTTCAGCCCAAAGAGCCGTTCCTGCGGGTGCAAGCATTTTGCCGTGGGAATGCGTGAGTGCACTGCAAGGGGGTCCGGAGGCATTTGCCGAGTGAGACTCAGGCCCTGGCCGAAGGCAGCACACGACTCCCCACTTGTTTCAGGAAGCTAGCTCTGCGGCCTCACTTCCGCATGGAAGCCGCATCGCTAGCGTTCGAACTCGAAGAGACAACATGGTAGAGAAACCGTGCTTTAGCTGCCATCCACCTCTCTGAGGGGGGAAGCAGTTTCCAGGCTACCGTGGGGGAGAGCCTGGGGAACGGGTTCCTCACGTGAAACCGAGGGAGAAGAAGCCCGGGCCAGAAGGCACCTCTCGAGTCCGCTCTTGTTACCTGAAGCTCACCCTTACTGCCCCATGCGTGCCTAGGAATGCTAAGGGCTCCACGCTGATTTGGCAGAAAGAAGCCGGTAAAGCAGCCCGGCTTCAGCTCATTCAGTGCCTCTCCACAGGGTGGCAGCCTTTTCAACTCTGCTTCAGGGCAAACGTGGGGAGTGAGTCCCAGCAGAATTCCGAGGGAGAAAGAAGCATGGGCAGAAGGCACCCCTCGACTCAACTCTTGTTTCGGGAACCTAGGTCGGCTCTCCCGCGGGTGCGTGGAGTCCTACGGGCCGTCCACCCGACGCAAAGGAACAACACTGGAGAGAACCCGTGCCTCGGCACAGATCGCCCTTCCTGAGCGTGAACTTCATCTCGTGTGTGTTTCTGTGAACGCATGAGAAAGGGAACCCAAAAGGAACCCGGAGTGAGAAGCAGGCCTGTAAGGAAGGCTGCTGTCGACTCCGCTGTTGTTTTAGGAGATCCGCCCTGCCCTGCCCTGGGTGCCTGGATGCCTGGTTACCGGGCTACTAACACCAAGCATCGATGCTAGAGAGTTCCTGCGCTTTAGTTAACATTGCCGTTCCTGAAGCCAGAGGAATTTCACAGTGCTCGTGGAGGAGAGACGGGGGAAAGGGTCCCCTCCGTGAAATGGAGCGGGAAACAGGCCGGTGCGGAAGGCCGCTCTCAACTCACCTCTTGTGGAGGAGGCCGGTCCCCTTGCCCCGGGTGTGCCTGCAGGCCTAAAGCCAAGCACCTAAGTCGAAGGAACAAGTGGGTAGAGAATTCCTGCTTCAGCGAAAAGAGGCCTTCCCGAGGCTGGAAGCACTTTGCTGTGTGCATGCGTGAGAGAACGGCAAGGGAGTCCCCAACCATTCTCCGTGGGAGACTCAGGCCCCGGAAGAAGGCCGAGCACGACGCCTCGGTGGTGTCATGGTTTGTGGGGGGAAGCAGTTTACTCTGCACTGTGGGTGAGAGCCTGGGGACGGGTTCCATACGTAAACTCGATGGAGAAACAGGCCGGTGCAGAAGGCAGCTGTCAGCTCCCTCCTGGGTTACGGGGCTGGTACCGTTGCCCCGTGTGTGCCTGCAGGCCTAAAGCCAAGCACCTAAGTCGAAGGAACAAGTGTGGAGAGAATTCCTGCTTCAGCGGAAACAGGCCTTCCTGAGGCTGGAAGCATGTGGCTGTGTGCATGCGTGAGCGCGCTGCAACGGAGTCCCAAACCATTTTCCGTGGGAGCCTCAGGCCGCTGCAGAAGGCAGCGCACGGCTCCCCACTACTTTCATGAAGCTAGCGCTGCGGCCCCACTTCTGCATGGAAGTCTAATCGCTTGCGTTCTACCTCGAAGAAAAAACAGTGTACAGAAACCGTGCTTTGGCTACCGTCGACCTCTCTGTGGGAGGAAGCAGTTTATGCTGCAGTGTGGGTGAGGGCCTGGGGGGCGGGTTCCATAGGTAAAATCGAGGCAGAACCAGGCCGGCGCCGAAGGCAGCTGTCAACTCACTCCTTGTTTCCGAGGCTGGTACCGTTGCCCCGTACGTGCGCCTGCAGGCCTAAAGCCAAGCCCCTGAGTCGAAGGAACAAGTGTGTGGAGAATTCCTGCTTCAGCGAAAAGAGGCCTTCCCGAGGCTGGGAGCATGGTGCTGTGTGCATGCGTGAGAGAACGGCAAGGGAGTCCCCAACCATTTTCCGCGGGAGACTCAGGCCCCGGAAGAAGGCAGAGCACGACCCCCCACTGGTGTCGTGGTCTGTGGGAGGAAGCAGTTTACTCTGCACTGTGGGTGAGGGCCTGGGGACGGGTTCCATACGTAAACTCGATGGAGAAACAGGCCGGTGCAGAAGGCAGCTGTCAGCTCCCTCCTTGTTTACGAGGCTGGTACCGTTGCCCCGTGTGTGCCTGCAGGCCTAAAGCCAAGCACCAAAGTGGAAGGAACAAGTCTGCAGAGAATTCCTGCTTCAGCGAAAAGAGGCCTTCCTGAGGCTGGAAGCATGTGGCTGTGTGCATGCGTGAGAGGACTGCAAGGGAGTCCCAAAACATTTTCCGTGGGAGACTCAGGCCCCGGAAGAAAGCAGAGCACGACTCCCCACTGGTGTCATGGTCTGTGGGAGGAAGCAGTTTACCGTGTACTGTAGCTGAGAGCCTGGGGAACGGGTTCCATACGTGAAATCGAGGGAGCAACAAGGCCGGCGCGGAAGGCAGCTCTCAACTCACCTCTTGTTTCCGCGCCTGGTACCGTTGCCCCGTGTGTGCGTGCAGGCTTGAAGGCAACCCCCTAACTCGAAGGAACAACTCTGCTGAGAACCCGTGCTTCAGCCCAAAGAGCCGTTCCTGCGGGTGCAAGCATTTTGCCGTGGGAATGCGTGAGAGCACTGCAAGGGGGTCCGGAGGCATTTGCCGAGTGAGACTCAGGCCCTGGCCGAAGGCAGCACACGACTCCCCACTTGTTTCAGGAAGCTAGCTCTGCGGCCTCACTTCCGCATGGAAGCCATATCGCTAGCGTTCGAACTCGAAGAGACAACACGGTAGAGAAACCGTGCTTTAGCTGCCATCCACCTCTCTGAGGGGGGAAGCAGTTTCCAGGCTACCGTGGGGGAGAGCCTGGGGAACGGGTTCCTCACGTGAAACCGAGGGAGAAGAAGCCCGGGCCAGAAGGCACCTCTCGAGTCCGCTCTTGTTACCTGAAGCTCACCCTTACTGCCCCATGCGTGCCTAGGAATGCTAAGGGCTCCACGCTGATTTGGCAGAAAGAAGCCGGTAAAGCAGCCCGGCTTCAGCTCATTCAGTGCCTCTCCACAGGGTGGCAGCCTTTTCAACTCTGCTTCAGGGCAAACGTGGGGAGTGAGTCCCAGCAGAATTCCGAGGGAGAAAGAAGCATGGGCAGAAGGCACCCCTCGACTCAACTCTTGTTTCGGGAACCTAGGTCGGCTCTCCCGCGGGTGCGTGGAGTCCTACGGGCCGTCCACCCGACGCAAAGGAACAACACTGGAGAGAACCCGTGCCTCGGCACAGATCGCCCTTCCTGAGCGTGAACTTCATCTCGTGTGTGTTTCTGTGAACGCATGAGAAAGGGAAACCAAACGGAACCCGGAGTGAGAAGCAGGCCTGTAAGGAAGGCTGCTGTCGACTCCGCTGTTGTTTTAGGAGATCCGCCCTGCCCTGGGTGCCTGGATGCCTGGTTACCGGGCTACTAACACCAAGCATCGATGCTAGAGAGTTCCTGCGCTTTAGTTAACATTGCCGTTCCTGAAGCCAGAGGAATTTCACAGTGCTCGTGGAGGAGAGACGGGGGAAAGGGTCCCCTCCGTGAAATGGAGCGGGAAACAGGCCGGTGCGGAAGGCCGCTCTCAACTCACCTCTTGTGGAGGAGGCCGGTCCCCTTGCCCCGGGTGTGTCTGCAGGCCTAAAGCCAAGCACCTAAGTCGAAGGAACAAGTGGGTAGAGAATTCCTGCTTCAGCGAAAAGAGGCCTTCCCGAGGCTGGAAGCACTTTGCTGTGTGCATGCGTGAGAGAACGGCAAGGGAGTCCCCAACCATTCTCCGTGGGAGACTCAGGCCCCGGAAGAAGGCCGAGCACGACCCCTCGGTGGTGTCATGGTCTGTGGGGGGAAGCAGTTTACTCTGCACTGTGGGTGAGAGCCTGGGGACGGGTTCCATACGTAAACTCGTTGGAGAAACAGGCCGGTGCAGAAGGCAGCTGTCAGCTCCCTCCTGGGTTACGGGGCTGGTACTGTTTCCCCGTGTGTGCCTGCAGGCCTAAAGCCAAGCACCTAAGTCGAAGGAACAAGTGTGGAGAGAATTCCTGCTTCAGCGGAAACAGGCCTTCCTGAGGCTGGAAGCATGTGGCTGTGTGCATGCGTGAGCGCGCTGCAACGGAGTCCCAAACCATTTTCCGTGGGAGCCTCAGGCCGCTGCAGAAGGCAGCGCACGGCTCCCCACTAGTTTCATGAAGCTAGCGCTGCGGCCCCACTTCTGCATGGAAGTCTAATCGCTTGCGTTCTACCTCGAAGAAACAACAGTGTACAGAAACCGTGCTTTGGCTACCGTTTATGCTGCAGTGTGGGTGAGGGCCTGGGGGGCGGGTTCCATAGGTAAAATCGAGGCAGAACCAGGCCGGCGCCGAAGGCAGCTGTCAACTCACTCCTTGTTTCCGAGGCTGGTACCGTTGCCCCGTACGTGCGCCTGCAGGCCTAAAGCCAAGCCCCTGAGTCGAAGGAACAAGTGTGTGGAGAATTCCTGCTTCAGCGAAAAGAGGCCTTCCCGAGGCTGGAAGCATGGTGCTGTGTGCATGCGTGAGAGAACGGCAAGGGAGTCCCCAACCATTTTCCGCGGGAGACTCAGGCCCCGGAAGAAGGCAGAGCACGACCCCCCACTGGTGTCGTGGTCTGTGGGAGGAAGCAGTTTACTCTGCACTGTGGGTGAGGGCCTGGGGACGGGTTCCATACGTAAACTCGATGGAGAAACAGGCCGGTGCAGAAGGCAGCTGTCAGCTCCCTCCTTGTTTACGAGGCTGGTACCGTTGCCCCGTGTGTGCCTGCAGGCCTAAAGCAAGCACCTAAGTGGAAGGAACAAGTCTGCAGAGAATTCCTGCTTCAGCGAAAAGAGGCCTTCCTGAGGCTGGAAGCATGTGGCTGTGTGCATGCGTGAGAGGACTGCAAGGGAGTCCCAAAACATTTTCCGTGGGAGACTCAGGCCCCGGAAGAAAGCAGAGCACGACTCCCCACTGTTGTCATGGTCTGTGGGAGGAAGCAGTTTACCGTGTACTGTAGCTGAGAGCCTGGGGAACGGGTTCCATACGTGAAATCGAGGGAGCAACAAGGCCGGCGCGGAAGGCAGCTCTCAACTCACCTCTTGTTTCCGCGCCTGGTACCGTTGCCCCGTGTGTGCGTGCAGGCTTGAAGGCAACCCCCTAACTCGAAGGAACAACTCTGCTGAGAACCCGTGCTTCAGCCCAAAGAGCCGTTCCTGCGGGTGCAAGCATTTTGCCGTGGGAATGCGTGAGAGCACTGCAAGGGGGTCCGGAGGCATTTGCCGAGTGAGACTCAGGCCCTGGCCGAAGGCAGCACACGACTCCCCACTTGTTTCAGGAAGCTAGCTCTGCGGCCTCACTTCCGCATGGAAGCCGAATCGCTAGCGTTCGAACTCGAAGAGACAACATGGTAGAGAAACCGTGCTTTAGCTGCCATCCACCTCTCTGAGGGGGGAAGCAGTTTCCAGGCTACCGTGGGGGAGAGCCTGGGGAACGGGTTCCTCACGTGAAACCGAGGGAGAAGAAGCCCGGGCCAGAAGGCACGTCTCGAGTCCGCTCTTGTTACCTGAAGCTCACCCTTACTGCCCCATGCGTGCCTAGGAATGCTAAGGGCTCCACGCTGATTTGGCAGAAAGAAGCCGGTAAAGCAGCCCGGCTTCAGCTCATTCAGTGCCTCTCCACAGGGTGGCAGCCTTTTCAACTCTGCTTCAGGGCAAACGTGGGGAGTGAGTCCCAGCAGAATTCCGAGGGAGAAAGAAGCATGGGCAGAAGGCACCCCTCGACTCAACTCTTGTTTCGGGAACCTAGGTCGGCTCTCCCGCGGGTGCGTGGAGTCCTACGGGCCGTCCACCCGACGCAAAGGAACAACACTGGAGAGAACCCGTGCCTCGGCACAGATCGCCCTTCCTGAGCGTGAACTTCATCTCGTGTGTGTTTCTGTGAACGCATGAGAAAGGGAACCCAAAAGGAACCCGGAGTGAGAAGCAGGCCTGTAAGGAAGGCTGCTGTCGACTCCGCTGTTGTTTTAGGAGATCCGCCCTGCCCTGCCCTGGGTGCCTGGATGCCTGGTTACCGGGCTACTAACACCAAGCATCGATGCTAGAGAGTTCCTGCGCTTTAGTTAACATTGCCGTTCCTGAAGCCAGAGGAATTTCACAGTGCTCGTGGAGGAGAGACGGGGGAAAGGGTCCCCTCCGTGAAATGGAGCGGGAAACAGGCCGGTGCGGAAGGCCGCTCTCAACTCACCTCTTGTGGAGGAGGCCGGTCCCCTTGCCCCGGGTGTGTCTGCAGGCCTAAAGCCAAGCACCTAAGTCGAAGGAACAAGTGGGTAGAGAACTCCTGCTTCAGCGAAAAGAGGCCTTCCCGAGGCTGGAAGCACTTTGCTGTGTGCATGCGTGAGAGAACGGCAAGGGAGTCCCCAACCATTCTCCGTGGGAGACTCAGGCCCCGGAAGAAGGCCGAGCACGACCCCTCGGTGGTGTCATGGTCTGTGGGGGGAAGCAGTTTACTCTGCACTGTGGGTGAGAGCCTGGGGACGGGTTCCATACGTAAACTCGATGGAGAAACAGGCCGGTGCAGAAGGCAGCTGTCAGCTCCCTCCTGGGTTACGGGGCTGGTACCGTTGCCCCGTGTGTGCCTGCAGGCCTAAAGCCAAGCACCTAAGTCGAAGGAACAAGTGTGGAGAGAATTCCTGCTTCAGCGGAAAGAGGCCTTCCTGAGGCTGGAAGCATGGGGCTGTGTGCATGCGTGAGCGCGCTGCAACGGAGTCCCAAACCATTTTCCGTGGGAGCCTCAGGCCGCTGCAGAAGGCAGCGCACGGCTCCCCACTAGTTTCATGAAGCTAGCGCTGCGGCCCCACTTCTGCATGGAAGTCTAATGGCTTGCGTTCTACCTCGAAGAAACAACAGTGTACAGAAACCGTGCTTTGGCTACCGTTTATGCTGCAGTGTGGGTGAGGGCCTGGGGGGCGGGTTCCATAGGTAAAATCGAGGCAGAACCAGGCCGGCGCCGAAGGCAGCTGTCAACTCACTCCTTGTTTCCGAGGCTGGTACCGTTGCCCCGTACGTGCGCCTGCAGGCCTAAAGCCAAGCCCCTGAGTCGAAGGAACAAGTGTGTGGAGAATTCCTGCTTCAGCGAAAAGAGGCCTTCCCGAGGCTGGAAGCATGGTGCTGTGTGCATGCGTGAGAGAACGGCAAGGGAGTCCCCAACCATTTTCCGCGGGAGACTCAGGCCCCGGAAGAAGGCAGAGCACGACCCCCCACTGGTGTCGTGGTCTGTGGGAGGAAGCAGTTTACTCTGCACTGTGGGTGAGGGCCTGGGGACGGGTTCCATACGTAAACTCGATGGAGAAACAGGCCGGTGCAGAAGGCAGCTGTCAGCTCCCTCCTTGTTTACGAGGCTGGTACCGTTGCCCCGTGTGTGCCTGCAGGCCTAAAGCCAAGCACCTAAGTGGAAGGAACAAGTCTGCAGAGAATTCCTGCTTCAGCGAAAAGAGGCCTTCCTGAGGCTGGAAGCATGTGGCTGTGTGCATGCGTGAGAGGACTGCAAGGGAGTCCCAAAACATTTTCCGTGGGAGACTCAGGCCCCGGAAGAAAGCAGAGCACGACTCCCCACTGGTGTCATGGTCTGTGGGAGGAAGCAGTTTACCGTGTACTGTAGCTGAGAGCCTGGGGAACGGGTTCCATACGTGAAATCGGGGGAGCAACAAGGCCGGCGCGGAAGGCAGCTCTCAACTCACCTCTTGTTTCCGCGCCTGGTACCGTTGCCCCGTGTGTGCGTGCAGGCTTGAAGGCAACCCCCTAACTCGAAGGAACAACTCTGCTGAGAACCCGTGCTTCAGCCCAAAGAGCCGTTCCTGCGGGTGCAAGCATTTTGCCGTGGGAATGCGTGAGAGCACTGCAAGGGGGTCCGGAGGCATTTGCCGAGTGAGACTCAGGCCCTGGCCGAAGGCAGCACACGACTCCCCACTTGTTTCAGGAAGCTAGCTCTGCGGCCTCACTTCCGCATGGAAGCCGAATCGCTAGCGTTCGAACTCGAAGAGACAACACGGTAGAGAAACCGTGCTTTAGCTGCCATCCACCTCTCTGAGGGGGGAAGCAGTTTCCAGGCTACCGTGGGGGAGAGTCTGGGGAACGGGTTCCTCACGTGAAACCGAGGGAGAAGAAGCCCGGGCCAGAAGGCACGTCTCGAGTCCGCTCTTGTTACCTGAAGCTCACCCTTACTGTCCCATGCGTGCCTAGGAATGCTAAGGGCTCCACGCTGATTTGGCAGAAAGAAGCCGGTAAAGCAGCCCGGCTTCAGCTCATTCAGTGCCTCTCCACAGGGTGGCAGCCTTTTCAACTCTGCTTCAGGGCAAACGTGGGGAGTGAGTCCCAGCAGAATTCCGAGGGAGAAAGAAGCATGGGCAGAAGGCACCCCTCGACTCAACTCTTGTTTCGGGAACCTAGGTCGGCTCTCCCGCGGGTGCGTGGAGTCCTACAGGCCGTCCACCCGACGCAAAGGAACAACACTGGAGAGAACCCGTGCCTCGGCACAGATCGCCCTTCCTGAGCGTGAACTTCATCTCGTGTGTGTTTCTGTGAACGCATGAGAAAGGGAACCCAAAAGGAACCCGGAGTGAGAAGCAGGCCTGTAAGGAAGGCTGCTCTCGACTCCGCTGTTGTTTTAGGAGATCCGCCCTGCCCTGCCCTGGGTGCCTGGATGCCTGGTTACCGGGCTACTAACACCAAGCATCGATGCTAGAGAGTTCCTGCGCTTTAGTTAACATTGCCGTTCCTGAAGCCAGAGGAATTTCACAGTGCTCGTGGAGGAGAGACGGGGGAAAGGGTCCCCTCCGTGAAATGGAGCGGGAAACAGGCCGGTGCGGAAGGCCGCTCTCAACTCACCTCTTGTGGAGGAGGCCGGTCCCCTTGCCCCGGGTGTGCCTGCAGGCCTAAAGCCAAGCACCTACGTCGAAGGAACAAGTGGGTAGAGAATTCCTGCTTCAGCGAAAAGAGGCCTTCCCGAGGCTGGAAGCACTTTGCTGTGTGCATGCGTGAGAGAACGGCAAGGGAGTCCCCAACCATTCTCCGTGGGAGACTCAGGCCCCGGAAGAAGGCCGAGCACGACCCCTCGGTGGTGTCATGGTCTGTGGGGGGAAGCAGTTTACTCTGCACTGTGGGTGAGAGCCTGGGGACGGGTTCCATACGTAAACTCGATGGAGAAACAGGCCGGTGCAGAAGGCAGCTGTCAGCTCCCTCCTGGGTTACGGGGCTGGTACCGTTGCCCCGTGTGTGCCTGCAGGCCTAAAGCCAAGCACCTAAGTCGAAGGAACAAGTGTGGAGAGAATTCCTGCTTCAGCGGAAACAGGCCTTCCTGAGGCTGGAAGCATGTGGCTGTGTGCATGCGTAAGTGCGCTGCAACGGAGTCCCAAACCATTTTCCGTGGGAGCCTCAAGCCGCTGCAGAAGGCAGCGCACGGCTCCCCACTAGTTTCATGAAGCTAGCGCTGCGGCCCCACTTCTGCATGGAAGTCTAATCGCTTGCGTTCTACCTCGAAGAAACAACAGTGTACAGAAACCGTGCTTTGGCTACCGTTTATGCTGCAGTGTGGGTGAGGGCCTGGGGGGCGGGTTCCATAGGTAAAATCGAGGCAGAACCAGGCCGGCGCCGAAGGCAGCTGTCAACTCACTCCTTGTTTCCGAGGCTGGTACCGTTGCCCCGTACGTGCGCCTGCAGGCCTAAAGCCAAGCCCCTGAGTCGAAGGAACAAGTGTGTGGAGAATTCCTGCTTCAGCGAAAAGAGGCCTTCCCTAGGCTGGGAGCATGGTGCTGTGTGCATGCGTGAGAGAACGGCAAGGGAGTCCCCAGCCGTTTTCCGCGGGAGACTCAGGCCCCGGAAGAAGGCAGAGCACGACCCCCCACTGGTGTCGTGGTCTGTGGGAGGAAGCAGTTTACTCTGCACTGTGGGTGAGGGCCTGGGGACGGGTTCCATACGTAAACTCGATGGAGAAACAGGCCGGTGCAGAAGGCAGCTGTCAGCTCCCTCCTTGTTTACGAGGCTGGTACCGTTGCCCCGTGTGTGCCTGCAGGCCTAAAGCCAAGCACCAAAGTGGAAGGAACAAGTCTGCAGAGAATTCCTGCTTCAGCGAAAAGAGGCCTTCCTGAGGCTGGAAGCATGTGGCTGTGTGCATGCGTGAGAGGACTGCAAGGGAGTCCCAAAACATTTTCCGTGGGAGACTCAGGCCCCGGAAGAAAGCAGAGCACGACTCCCCACTGGTGTCATGGTCTGTGGGAGGAAGCAGTTTACCGTGTACTGTAGCTGAGAGCCTGGGGAACGGGTTCCATACGTGAAATCGAGGGAGCAACAAGGCCGGCGCGGAAGGCAGCTCTCAACTCACCTCTTGTTTCCGCGCCTGGTACCGTTGCCCCGTGTGTGCGTGCAGGCTTGAAGGCAACCCCCTAACTCGAAGGAACAACTCTGCTGAGAACCCGTGCTTCAGCCCAAAGAGCCGTTCCTGCGGGTGCAAGCATTTTGCCGTGGGAATGCGTGAGTGCACTGCAAGGGGGTCCGGAGGCATTTGCCGAGTGAGACTCAGGCCCTGGCCGAAGGCAGCACACGACTCCCCACTTGTTTCAGGAAGCTAGCTCTGCGGCCTCACTTCCGCATGGAAGCCGAATCGCTAGCGTTCGAACTCGAAGAGACAACACGGTAGAGAAACCGTGCTTTAGCTGCCATCCACCTCTCTGAGGGGGGAAGCAGTTTCCAGGCTACCGTGGGGGAGAGCCTGGGGAACGGGTTCCTCACGTGAAACCGAGGGAGAAGAAGCCCGGGCCAGAAGGCACCTCTCGAGTCCGCTCTTGTTACCTGAAGCTCACCCTTACTGCCCCATGCGTGCCTAGGAATGCTAAGGGCTCCACGCTGATTTGGCAGAAAGAAGCCGGTAAAGCAGCCCGGCTTCAGCTCATTCAGTGCCTCTCCACAGGGTGGCAGCCTTTTCAACTCTGCTTCAGGGCAAACGTGGGGAGTGAGTCCCAGCAGAATTCCGAGGGAGAAAGAAGCATGGGCAGAAGGCACCCCTCGACTCAACTCTTGTTTCGGGAACCTAGGTCGGCTCTCCCGCGGGTGCGTGGAGTCCTACGGGCCGTCCACCCGACGCAAAGGAACAACACTGGAGAGAACCCGTGCCTCGGCACAGATCGCCCTTCCTGAGCGTGAACTTCATCTCGTGTGTGTTTCTGTGAACGCATGAGAAAGGGAACCCAAACGGAACCCGGAGTGAGAAGCAGGCCTGTAAGGAAGGCTGCTGTCGACTCCGCTGTTGTTTTAGGAGATCCGCCCTGCCCTGCCCTGGGTGCCTGGATGCCTGGTTACCGGGCTACTAACACCAAGCATCGATGCTAGAGAGTTCCTGCGCTTTAGTTAACATTGCCGTTCCTGAAGCCAGAGGAATTTCACAGTGCTCGTGGAGGAGAGACGGGGGAAAGGGTCCCCTCCGTGAAATGGAGCGGGAAACAGGCCGGTGCGGAAGGCCGCTCTCAACTCACCTCTTGTGGAGGAGGCCGGTCCCCTTGCCCCGGGTGTGTCTGCAGGCCTAAAGCCAAGCACCTAAGTCGAAGGAACAAGTGGGTAGAGAACTCCTGCTTCAGCGAAAAGAGGCCTTCCCGAGGCTGGAAGCACTTTGCTGTGTGCATGCGTGAGAGAACGGCAAGGGAGTCCCCAACCATTCTCCGTGGGAGACTCAGGCCCCGGAAGAAGGCCGAGCACGACCCCTCGGTGGTGTCATGGTCTGTGGGGGGAAGCAGTTTACTCTGCACTGTGGGTGAGAGCCTGGGGACGGGTTCCATACGTAAACTCGATGGAGAAACAGGCCGGTGCAGAAGGCAGCTGTCAGCTCCCTCCTGGGTTACGGGGCTGGTACCGTTGCCCCGTGTGTGCCTGCAGGCCTAAAGCCAAGCACCTAAGTCGAAGGAACAAGTGTGGAGAGAATTCCTGCTTCAGCGGAAACAGGCCTTCCTGAGGCTGGAAGCATGTGGCTGTGTGCATGCGTGAGCGCGCTGCAACGGAGTCCCAAACCATTTTCCGTGGGAGCCTCAGGCCGCTGCCGAAGGCAGCGCACGACTCCCTACTAGTTTCATGAAGCTAGCGCTGCGGCCCCACTTCTGCATGGAAGTCAAATCGCTTGCGTTCTACCTCGAAGAAACAACAGTGTACAGAAACCGTGCTTTGGCTACCGTTTATGCTGCAGTGTGGGTGAGGGCCTGGGGGGCGGGTTCCATAGGTAAAATCGAGGCAGAACCAGGCCGGCGCCGAAGGGAGCTGTCAACTCACTCCTTGTTTCCGAGGCTGGTACCGTTGCCCCGTACGTGCGCCTGCAGGCCTAAAGCCAAGCCCCTGAGTCGAAGGAACAAGTGTGTGGAGAATTCCTGCTTCAGCGAAAAGAGGCCTTCCCGAGGCTGGAAGCATGGTGCTGTGTGCATGCGTGAGAGAACGGCAAGGGAGTCCCCAACCATTTTCCGCGAGAGACTCAGGCCCCGGAAGAAGGCAGAGCACGACCCCCCACTGGTGTCGTGGTCTGTGGGAGGAAGCAGTTTACTCTGCACTGTGGGTGAGGGCCTGGGGACGGGTTCCATACGTAAACTCGATGGAGAAACAGGCCGGTGCAGAAGGCAGCTGTCAGCTCCCTCCTTGTTTACGAGGCTGGTACCGTTGCCCCGTGTGTGCCTGCAGACCTAAAGCCAAGCACCTAAGTGGAAGGAACAAGTCTGCAGAGAATTCCTGCTTCAGCGAAAAGAGGCCTTCCTGAGGCTGGAAGCATGTGGCTGTGTGCATGCGTGAGAGGACTGCAAGGGAGTCCCAAAACATTTTCCGTGGGAGACTCAGGCCCCGGAAGAAAGCAGAGCACGACTCCCCACTGGTGTCATGGTCTGTGGGAGGAAGCAGTTTACCGTGTACTGTAGCTGAGAGCCTGTGGAACGGGTTCCATACGTGAAATCGAGGGAGCAACAAGGCCGGCGCGGAAGGCAGCTCTCAACTCACCTCTTGTTTCCACGCCTGGTACCGTTGCCCCGTGTGTGCGTGCAGGCTTGAAGGCAACCCCCTAACTCGAAGGAACAACTCTGCTGAGAACCCGTGCTTCAGCCCAAAGAGCCGTTCCTGCGGGTGCAAGCATTTTGCCGTGGGAATGCGTGAGAGCACTGCAAGGGGGTCAGGAGGCATTTGCCGAGTGAGACTCAGGCCCTGGCCGAAGGCAGCACACGACTCCCCACTTGTTTCAGGAAGCTAGCTCTGCGGCCTCACTTCCGCATGGAAGCCGAATCGCTAGCGTTCGAACTCGAAGAGACAACACGGTAGAGAAACCGTGCTTTAGCTGCCATCCACCTCTCTGAGGGGGGAAGCAGTTTCCAGGCTACCGTGGGGGAGAGCCTGGGGAACGGGTTCCTCACGTGAAACCGAGGGAGAAGAAGCCCGGGCCAGAAGGCACCTCTCGAGTCCGCTCTTGTTACCTGAAGCTCACCCTTACTGCCCCATGCGTGCCTAGGAATGCTAAGGGCTCCACGCTGATTTGGCAGAAAGAAGCCGGTAAAGCAGCCCGGCTTCAGCTCATTCAGTGCCTCTCCACAGGGTGGCAGCCTTTTCAACTCTGCTTCAGGGCAAACGTGGGGAGTGAGTCCCAGCAGAATTCCGAGGGAGAAAGAAGCATGGGCAGAAGGCACCCCTCGACTCAACTCTTGTTTCGGGAACCTAGGTCGGCTCTCCCGCGGGTGCGTGGAGTCCTACGGGCCGTCCACCCGACGCAAAGGAACAACACTGGAGAGAACCCGTGCCTCGGCACAGATCGCCCTTCCTGAGCGTGAACTTCATCTCGTGTGTGTTTCTGTGAACGCATGAGAAAGGGAACCCAAACGGAACCCGGAGTGAGAAGCAGGCCTGTAAGGAAGGCTGCTGTCGACTCCGCTGTTGTTTTAGGAGATCCGCCCTGCCCTGCCCTGGGTGCCTGGATGCCTGGTTACCGGGCTACTAACACCAAGCATCGATGCTAGAGAGTTCCTGCGCTTTAGTTAACATTGCCGTTCCTGAAGCCAGAGGAATTTCACAGAGCTCGTGGAGGAGAGACGGGGGAAAGGGTCCCCTCCGTGAAATGGAGCGGGAAACAGGCCGGTGCGGAAGGCCGCTCTCAACTCACCTCTTGTGGAGGAGGCCGGTCCCCTTGCCCCGGGTGTGCCTGCAGGCCTAAAGCCAAGCACCTAAGTCGAAGGAACAAGTGGGTAGAGAATTCCTGCTTCAGCGAAAAGAGGCCTTCCCGAGGCTGGAAGCACTTTGCTGTGTGCATGCGTGAGAGAACGGCAAGGGAGTCCCCAACCATTCTCCGTGGGAGACTCAGGCCCCGGAAGAAGGCCGAGCACGACCCCTCGGTGGTGTCATGGTCTGTGGGGGGAAGCAGTTTACTCTGCACTGTGGGTGAGAGCCTGGGGACGGGTTCCATACGTAAACTCGTTGGAGAAACAGGCCGGTGCAGAAGGCAGCTGTCAGCTCCCTCCTGGGTTACGGGGCTGGTACCGTTGCCCCGTGTGTGCCTGCAGGCCTAAAGCCAAGCACCTAAGTCGAAGGAACAAGTGTGGAGAGAATTCCTGCTGCAGCGGAAACAGGCCTTCCTGAGGCTGGAAGCATGTGGCTGTGTGCATGCGTGAGCGCGCTGCAACGGAGTCCCAAACCATTTTCCGTGGGAGCCTCAGGCCGCTGCAGAAGGCAGCGCACGGCTCCCCACTAGTTTCATGAAGCTAGCGCTGCGGCCCCACTTCTGCATGGAAGTCTAATCGCTTGCGTTCTACCTCGAAGAAACAACAGTGTACAGAAACCGTGCTTTGGCTACCGTTTATGCTGCAGTGTGGGTGAGGGCCTGGGGGGCGGGTTCCATAGGTAAAATCGAGGCAGAACCAGGCCGGCGCCGAAGGCAGCTGTCAACTCACTCCTTGTTTCCGAGGCTGGTACCGTTGCCCCGTACGTGCGCCTGCAGGCCTAAAGCCAAGCCCCTGAGTCGAAGGAACAAGTGTGTGGAGAATTCCTGCTTCAGCGAAAAGAGGCCTTCCCGAGGCTGGAAGCATGGTGCTGTGTGCATGCGTGAGAGAACGGCAAGGGAGTCCCCAACCATTTTCCGCGGGAGACTCAGGCCCCGGAAGAAGGCAGAGCACGACCCCCCACTGGTGTCGTGGTCTGTGGGAGGAAGCAGTTTACTCTGCACTGTGGGTGAGGGCCTGGGGACGGGTTCCATACGTAAACTCGATGGAGAAACAGGCCGGTGCAGAAGGCAGCTGTCAGCTCCCTCCTTGTTTACGAGGCTGGTACCGTTGCCCCGTGTGTGCCTGCAGGCCTAAAGCAAGCACCTAAGTGGAAGGAACAAGTCTGCAGAGAATTCCTGCTTCAGCGAAAAGAGGCCTTCCTGAGGCTGGAAGCATGTGGCTGTGTGCATGCGTGAGAGGACTGCAAGGGAGTCCCAAAACATTTTCCGTGGGAGACTCAGGCCCCGGAAGAAAGCAGAGCACGACTCCCCACTGTTGTCATGGTCTGTGGGAGGAAGCAGTTTACCGTGTACTGTAGCTGAGAGCCTGGGGAACGGGTTCCATACGTGAAATCGAGGGAGCAACAAGGCCGGCGCGGAAGGCAGCTCTCAACTCACCTCTTGTTTCCGCGCCTGGTACCGTTGCCCCGTGTGTGCGTGCAGGCTTGAAGGCAACCCCCTAACTCGAAGGAACAACTCTGCTGAGAACCCGTGCTTCAGCCCAAAGAGCCGTTCCTGCGGGTGCAAGCATTTTGCCGTGGGAATGCGTGAGTGCACTGCAAGGGGGTCCGGAGGCATTTGCCGAGTGAGACTCAGGCCCTGGCCGAAGGCAGCACATGACTCCCCACTTGTTTCAGGAAGCTAGCTCTGCGGCCTCACTTCCGCATGG
>NW_026991925.1:0-68165 GCF_029215605.1 Mirounga angustirostris
CTCAACTCAGAGTTACGTTTTCGTTCCCTTCCCAAGCTTTCACCAAAACACACGACAGATGACGCTCACGCTCAAGAAGGGCGATCTTTGCTGAGGCAAGGGTTCTCTACAGCTTTGTCCCTTTGCGATGGGTGGGCGGCCGTTAGGACTCCACGCACGCACGGGAGAGCCGATCTAGGTTCCCGAAACAAGAGCTGAGTCGAGAGGTGCCTTCTGCCCATGCCTATTTCTCCCTCGGAATTCTGCTGGGACTCAGTCCCCAGGTTTGCCCTCCAGCAGAGTTGAAAATGCTGCCACCCTGTGCAGAGGCGAATGAGCTGCAGCTGGGAGTCTTTACAGGCTTCTTTCTGCAGATCAGTGTGGAGCACCCAGCATTCCAGTGCACACATGGAGCAGTGGCGTTAGCTTCAGGTCACAAGCGCTGGGCCAAGGGGTGCCTTCTGGCCCGGACTTCTGCTCCCTGGCTGTCACGGAAGGAGACCGCTCCCCGGACTCTCACCCACGGCAGCCTGGAAGCTGCTTCCTCCCTCCGAGAGGTGGATGGGAGCTAAAGCACGGCTCCTCTATCGTATGGGTTTTCGAGGAAGACTGCTAGCCATTAGACTCCCATGGAAAGTGGGCCCGCAGTGCTCGTTTCATGAAACACGGGAGGAGTCGTGTTCTGCCTCTGCCGCCAGGGCCCGAGTCTCACTTCGAAAAGGCTCTCGGCCTCACTTGCCGTGCTCTCCGCATTCCCACAGCAAACGGCTGCCCACCTCAGCAACGGCTATTGGAGCTGAAGCGCGGGTTCTCACCAGAGCTGTGGCTTCCAGTTAGGGGGCTGCCTTTAGGCCTGCACGCACACACGGGGCAACGGGAATGGCCTCGTCCACACGAGGTGAGTTGACAGCTGCCTTCGGCACCGGCCTGTCTCTCCCCCGATTCTCTGTATGGAGCCCGTCCCCAGGCTCTCTCTCACCCACGCTCCACCCTAAAACCGCTTCCTCCCGCAGAGAGGTCGACGGTAGCTTAAAGCACGGTTTCTGCACACTGTTGTTTCTCCGCGTTGGAACGCCCGCCTTTAGGCTTCCATGCCCAAGTAGGGCCGCAGGGCTGGCTAGATCAACCACACGGCTAGTCGTGTTCTGCCTTCTGCCGGGGCCTGCGTCTCCCTCGCAAAAGGCTTTGGGCTCCCTTGCAGGGCTCTCCTGCACGCACACCACGCCATGCTTCTACCCTCGGGAGCTGCTGGTTTAGCTGAAGCACGGATTCTCTCCCGAGTTCTTCCTTCGAGTTAGGGGGTTGTCTTTGAGGCTCCACGCACCTCCACCGGGGGCATCGGTACTAGACCCGTCACCATGGTGTGAGTTGAGAGCTGCCTTCTGCACCGGCCTGTCTCTCCCACGATTTTACGTAATGGAGCCCGTCCCCAGGCTCTCACCCACAGTACACCCTAAACTGCTTCCTCTCACAGGGAGGACGAGGGTAGCGAAAGCACGGTTTCCCTACAGTGTTGCTTCTCCCGGTTGGAACGCGGGCTCTTCGACTTCCATGCGAGAGTGGGGCCGCAGTGCTAACTTCATGAAACAAGTGGGGAGTCGTGTTCTGCTCTCTCCCGGGGCCTGAGCCTCACCCGGAACCTGGGGGTGGGCTCACTTGCAGTGGGCTCACTCACGCGCACAGCAAAATGCGTCCACCCTCCGGCAGAGGGCTCTTTCAGCCGAAGCAGGGATGCTCTACGGAGTTGTTCCTTTGAGTTAGGTGGTTGGCTACTTAGGCCCGCAGGCACACCCGGGGCCAGGGTCCCAGCCTCATAAACAAGAGGTGTGTTGAGAGCCGCCTCGCGCACCGGCCTGCTTCTCACTCCATTTCACGTGGGGGACCCTTTCCCGGCCTCTCCTACAAGAACACTGGAAAATTGCTCCAGCTTCAGGGACGGCGAAGTTCAGTAAAGCGCAGCTAAGTCGGTAGCATGGATTCTTGGCGTTGGTAGCCCGGTAGCTAGGCATCCAGGCACACGGGGTACAGCAGTGCCAATCTCCTAAACGGAGAGGGGAGTCGACAGCAGCCTTCCTTTACACTCCTGCTTCTCACTCAGAGTTACGTTTTCGTTCCCTTCCCCAAGCTTTCACCAAAACACACGACAGATGACGCTCACGCTCAAGAAGGGCGATCTTTGCTGAGGCAAGGGTTCTCTACAGCTTTGTCCCTTTGCGATGGGTGGGCGGCCGTTAGGACTCCACGCACGCACGGGAGAGCCGATCTAGGTTCCCGAAACAAGAGCTGAGTCGAGAGGTGCCTTCTGCCCATGCCTATTTCTCCCTCGGAATTCTGCTGGGACTCAGTCCCCAGGTTTGCCCTCCAGCAGAGTTGAAAATGCTGCCACCCTGTGCAGAGGCGAATGAGCTGCAGCTGGGAGTCTTTACAGGCTTCTTTCTGCCAGATCAGTGTGGAGCACCCAGCATTCCAGTGCACACATGGAGCAGTGGCGTTAGCTTCAGGTCACAAGCGCTGGGCCAAGGGGTGCCTTCTGGCCCGGACTTCTGCTCCCTGGCTGTCACGGAAGGAGACCGCTCCCCGGACTCTCACCCACGGCAGCCTGGAAGCTGCTTCCTCCCTCCGAGAGGTGGATGGGAGCTAAAGCACGGCTCCTCTATCGTATGGGTTTTCGAGGAAGACTGCTAGCCATTAGACTCCCATGGAAAGTGGGCCCGCAGTGCTCGTTTCATGAAACACGGGAGGAGTCGTGTTCTGCCTCCTGCCGCCCAGGGCCCGAGTCTCACTTCGAAAAGGCTCTCGGCCTCACTTGCCGTGCTCTCCGCATTCCCACAGCAAACGGCTGCCCACCTCAGCAACGGCTATTGGAGCTGAAGCGCGGGTTCTCACCAGAGCTGTGGCTTCCAGTTAGGGGGCTGCCTTTAGGCCTGCACGCACACACGGGGCAACGGGAATGGCCTCGTCCACACGAGGTGAGTTGACAGCTGCCCTCGGCACCGGCCTGTCTCTCCCCCGATTCTCTGTATGGAGCCCGTCCCCAGGCTCTCTCTCACCCACGCTCCACCCTAAACCGCTTCCTCCCGCAGAGAGGTCGACGGTAGCTTAAAGCACGGTTTCTGCACACTGTTGTTTCTCCGCGTTGGAACGCCCGCCTTTAGGCTTCCATGCCCAAGTAGGGCCGCAGGGCTGGCTAGATCAACCACACGGCTAGTCGTGTTCTGCCTTCTGCCGGGGCCTGCGTCTCCCTCGCAAAAGGCTTTGGGCTCCCTTGCAGGGCTCTCCTGCACGCACACCACGCCATGCTTCTACCCTCGGGAGCTGCTGGTTTAGCTGAAGCACGGATTCTCTCCCGAGTTCTTCCTTCGAGTTAGGGGGTTGTCTTTGAGGCTCCACGCACCTCCACCGGGGGCATCGGTACTAGACCCGTCACCATGGTGTGAGTTGAGAGCTGCCTTCTGCACCGGCCTGTCTCTCCCACGATTTTACGTAATGGAGCCCGTCCCCAGGCTCTCACCCACAGTACACCCTAAACTGCTTCCTCTCACAGGGAGGACGAGGGTAGCGAAAGCACGGTTTCCCTACAGTGTTGCTTCTCCCGGTTGGAACGCGGGCTCTTCGACTTCCATGCGAGAGTGGGGCCGCAGTGCTAACTTCATGAAACAAGTGGGGAGTCGTGTTCTGCTCTCTCCCGGGGCCTGAGCCTCACCCGGAACCTGGGGGTGGGCTCACTTGCAGTGGGCTCACTCACGCGCACAGCAAAATGCGTCCACCCTCCGGCAGAGGGCTCTTTCAGCCGAAGCAGGGATGCTCTACGGAGTTGTTCCTTTGAGTTAGGTGGTTGGCTACTTAGGCCCGCAGGCACACCCGGGGCCAGGGTCCCAGCCTCATAAACAAGAGGTGTGTTGAGAGCCGCCTCGCGCACCGGCCTGCTTCTCACTCCATTTCACGTGGGGGACCCTTTCCCGGCCTCTCCTACAAGAACACTGGAAAATTGCTCCAGCTTCAGGGACGGCGAAGTTCAGTAAAGCGCAGCTAAGTCGGTAGCATGGATTCTTGGCGTTGGTAGCCCGGTAGCTAGGCATCCAGGCACACGGGGTACAGCAGTGCCAATCTCCTAAACGGAGAGGGGAGTCGACAGCAGCCTTCCTTTACACTCCTGCTTCTCACTCAGAGTTACGTTTTCGTTCCCTTCCCCAAGCTTTCACCAAAACACACGACAGATGACGCTCACGCTCAAGAAGGGCGATCTTTGCTGAGGCAAGGGTTCTCTACAGCTTTGTCCCTTTGCGATGGGTGGGCGGCCGTTAGGACTCCACGCACGCACGGGAGAGCCGATCTAGGTTCCCGAAACAAGAGCTGAGTCGAGAGGTGCCTTCTGCCCATGCCTATTTCTCCCTCGGAATTCTGCTGGGACTCAGTCCCCAGGTTTGCCCTCCAGCAGAGTTGAAAATGCTGCCACCCTGTGCAGAGGCGAATGAGCTGCAGCTGGGAGTCTTTACAGGCTTCTTTCTGCCAGATCAGTGTGGAGCACCCAGCATTCCAGTGCACACATGGAGCAGTGGCGTTAGCTTCAGGTCACAAGCGCTGGGCCAAGGGGTGCCTTCTGGCCCGGACTTCTGCTCCCTGGCTGTCACGGAAGGAGACCGCTCCCCGGACTCTCACCCACGGCAGCCTGGAAGCTGCTTCCTCCCTCCGAGAGGTGGATGGGAGCTAAAGCACGGCTCCTCTATCGTATGGGTTTTCGAGGAAGACTGCTAGCCATTAGACTCCCATGGAAAGTGGGCCCGCAGTGCTCGTTTCATGAAACACGGGAGGAGTCGTGTTCTGCCTCCTGCCGCCCAGGGCCCGAGTCTCACTTCGAAAAGGCTCTCGGCCTCACTTGCCGTGCTCTCCGCATTCCCACAGCAAACGGCTGCCCACCTCAGCAACGGCTATTGGAGCTGAAGCGCGGGTTCTCACCAGAGCTGTGGCTTCCAGTTAGGGGGCTGCCTTTAGGCCTGCACGCACACACGGGGCAACGGGAATGGCCTCGTCCACACGAGGTGAGTTGACAGCTGCCTTCGGCACCGGCCTGTCTCTCCCCCGATTCTCTGTATGGAGCCCGTCCCCAGGCTCTCTCTCACCCACGCTCCACCCTAAACCGCTTCCTCCCGCAGAGAGGTCGACGGTAGCTTAAAGCACGGTTTCTGCACACTGTTGTTTCTCCGCGTTGGAACGCCCGCCTTTAGGCTTCCATGCCCAAGTAGGGCCGCAGGGCTGGCTAGATCAACCACACGGCTAGTCGTGTTCTGCCTTCTGCCGGGGCCTGCGTCTCCCTCGCAAAAGGCTTTGGGCTCCCTTGCAGGGCTCTCCTGCACGCACACCACGCCATGCTTCTACCCTCGGGAGCTGCTGGTTTAGCTGAAGCACGGATTCTCTCCCGAGTTCTTCCTTCGAGTTAGGGGGTTGTCTTTGAGGCTCCACGCACCTCCACCGGGGGCATCGGTACTAGACCCGTCACCATGGTGTGAGTTGAGAGCTGCCTTCTGCACCGGCCTGTCTCTCCCACGATTTTACGTAATGGAGCCCGTCCCCAGGCTCTCACCCACAGTACACCCTAAACTGCTTCCTCTCACAGGGAGGACGAGGGTAGCGAAAGCACGGTTTCCCTACAGTGTTGCTTCTCCCGGTTGGAACGCGGGCTCTTCGACTTCCATGCGAGAGTGGGGCCGCAGTGCTAACTTCATGAAACAAGTGGGGAGTCGTGTTCTGCTCTCTCCCGGGGCCTGAGCCTCACCCGGAACCTGGGGGTGGGCTCACTTGCAGTGGGCTCACTCACGCGCACAGCAAAATGCGTCCACCCTCCGGCAGAGGGCTCTTTCAGCCGAAGCAGGGATGCTCTACGGAGTTGTTCCTTTGAGTTAGGTGGTTGGCTACTTAGGCCCGCAGGCACACCCGGGGCCAGGGTCCCAGCCTCATAAACAAGAGGTGTGTTGAGAGCCGCCTCGCGCACCGGCCTGCTTCTCACTCCATTTCACGTGGGGGACCCTTTCCCGGCCTCTCCTACAAGAACACTGGAAAATTGCTCCAGCTTCAGGGACGGCGAAGTTCAGTAAAGCGCAGCTAAGTCGGTAGCATGGATTCTTGGCGTTGGTAGCCCGGTAGCTAGGCATCCAGGCACACGGGGTACAGCAGTGCCAATCTCCTAAACGGAGAGGGGAGTCGACAGCAGCCTTCCTTTACACTCCTGCTTCTCACTCAGAGTTACGTTTTCGTTCCCTTCCCCAAGCTTTCACCAAAACACACGACAGATGACGCTCACGCTCAAGAAGGGCGATCTTTGCTGAGGCAAGGGTTCTCTACAGCTTTGTCCCTTTGCGATGGGTGGGCGGCCGTTAGGACTCCACGCACGCACGGGAGAGCCGATCTAGGTTCCCGAAACAAGAGCTGAGTCGAGAGGTGCCTTCTGCCCATGCCTATTTCTCCCTCGGAATTCTGCTGGGACTCAGTCCCCAGGTTTGCCCTCCAGCAGAGTTGAAAATGCTGCCACCCTGTGCAGAGGCGAATGAGCTGCAGCTGGGAGTCTTTACAGGCTTCTTTCTGCCAGATCAGTGTGGAGCACCCAGCATTCCAGTGCACACATGGAGCAGTGGCGTTAGCTTCAGGTCACAAGCGCTGGGCCAAGGGGTGCCTTCTGGCCCGGACTTCTGCTCCCTGGCTGTCACGGAAGGAGACCGCTCCCCGGACTCTCACCCACGGCAGCCTGGAAGCTGCTTCCTCCCTCCGAGAGGTGGATGGGAGCTAAAGCACGGCTCCTCTATCGTATGGGTTTTCGAGGAAGACTGCTAGCCATTAGACTCCCATGGAAAGTGGGCCCGCAGTGCTCGTTTCATGAAACACGGGAGGAGTCGTGTTCTGCCTCCTGCCGCCCAGGGCCCGAGTCTCACTTCGAAAAGGCTCTCGGCCTCACTTGCCGTGCTCTCCGCATTCCCACAGCAAACGGCTGCCCACCTCAGCAACGGCTATTGGAGCTGAAGCGCGGGTTCTCACCAGAGCTGTGGCTTCCAGTTAGGGGGCTGCCTTTAGGCCTGCACGCACACACGGGGCAACGGGAATGGCCTCGTCCACACGAGGTGAGTTGACAGCTGCCTTCGGCACCGGCCTGTCTCTCCCCCGATTCTCTGTATGGAGCCCGTCCCCAGGCTCTCTCTCACCCACGCTCCACCCTAAACCGCTTCCTCCCGCAGAGAGGTCGACGGTAGCTTAAAGCACGGTTTCTGCACACTGTTGTTTCTCCGCGTTGGAACGCCCGCCTTTAGGCTTCCATGCCCAAGTAGGGCCGCAGGGCTGGCTAGATCAACCACACGGCTAGTCGTGTTCTGCCTTCTGCCGGGGCCTGCGTCTCCCTCGCAAAAGGCTTTGGGCTCCCTTGCAGGGCTCTCCTGCACGCACACCACGCCATGCTTCTACCCTCGGGAGCTGCTGGTTTAGCTGAAGCACGGATTCTCTCCCGAGTTCTTCCTTCGAGTTAGGGGGTTGTCTTTGAGGCTCCACGCACCTCCACCGGGGGCATCGGTACTAGACCCGTCACCATGGTGTGAGTTGAGAGCTGCCTTCTGCACCGGCCTGTCTCTCCCACGATTTTACGTAATGGAGCCCGTCCCCAGGCTCTCACCCACAGTACACCCTAAACTGCTTCCTCTCACAGGGAGGACGAGGGTAGCGAAAGCACGGTTTCCCTACAGTGTTGCTTCTCCCGGTTGGAACGCGGGCTCTTCGACTTCCATGCGAGAGTGGGGCCGCAGTGCTAACTTCATGAAACAAGTGGGGAGTCGTGTTCTGCTCTCTCCCGGGGCCTGAGCCTCACCCGGAACCTGGGGGTGGGCTCACTTGCAGTGGGCTCACTCACGCGCACAGCAAAATGCGTCCACCCTCCGGCAGAGGGCTCTTTCAGCCGAAGCAGGGATGCTCTACGGAGTTGTTCCTTTGAGTTAGGTGGTTGGCTACTTAGGCCCGCAGGCACACCCGGGGCCAGGGTCCCAGCCTCATAAACAAGAGGTGTGTTGAGAGCCGCCTCGCGCACCGGCCTGCTTCTCACTCCATTTCACGTGGGGGACCCTTTCCCGGCCTCTCCTACAAGAACACTGGAAAATTGCTCCAGCTTCAGGGACGGCGAAGTTCAGTAAAGCGCAGCTAAGTCGGTAGCATGGATTCTTGGCGTTGGTAGCCCGGTAGCTAGGCATCCAGGCACACGGGGTACAGCAGTGCCAATCTCCTAAACGGAGAGGGGAGTCGACAGCAGCCTTCCTTTACACTCCTGCTTCTCACTCAGAGTTACGTTTTCGTTCCCTTCCCCAAGCTTTCACCAAAACACACGACAGATGACGCTCACGCTCAAGAAGGGCGATCTTTGCTGAGGCAAGGGTTCTCTACAGCTTTGTCCCTTTGCGATGGGTGGGCGGCCGTTAGGACTCCACGCACGCACGGGAGAGCCGATCTAGGTTCCCGAAACAAGAGCTGAGTCGAGAGGTGCCTTCTGCCCATGCCTATTTCTCCCTCGGAATTCTGCTGGGACTCAGTCCCCAGGTTTGCCCTCCAGCAGAGTTGAAAATGCTGCCACCCTGTGCAGAGGCGAATGAGCTGCAGCTGGGAGTCTTTACAGGCTTCTTTCTGCCAGATCAGTGTGGAGCACCCAGCATTCCAGTGCACACATGGAGCAGTGGCGTTAGCTTCAGGTCACAAGCGCTGGGCCAAGGGGTGCCTTCTGGCCCGGACTTCTGCTCCCTGGCTGTCACGGAAGGAGACCGCTCCCCGGACTCTCACCCACGGCAGCCTGGAAGCTGCTTCCTCCCTCCGAGAGGTGGATGGGAGCTAAAGCACGGCTCCTCTATCGTATGGGTTTTCGAGGAAGACTGCTAGCCATTAGACTCCCATGGAAAGTGGGCCCGCAGTGCTCGTTTCATGAAACACGGGAGGAGTCGTGTTCTGCCTCCTGCCGCCCAGGGCCCGAGTCTCACTTCGAAAAGGCTCTCGGCCTCACTTGCCGTGCTCTCCGCATTCCCACAGCAAACGGCTGCCCACCTCAGCAACGGCTATTGGAGCTGAAGCGCGGGTTCTCACCAGAGCTGTGGCTTCCAGTTAGGGGGCTGCCTTTAGGCCTGCACGCACACACGGGGCAACGGGAATGGCCTCGTCCACACGAGGTGAGTTGACAGCTGCCCTCGGCACCGGCCTGTCTCTCCCCCGATTCTCTGTATGGAGCCCGTCCCCAGGCTCTCTCTCACCCACGCTCCACCCTAAACCGCTTCCTCCCGCAGAGAGGTCGACGGTAGCTTAAAGCACGGTTTCTGCACACTGTTGTTTCTCCGCGTTGGAACGCCCGCCTTTAGGCTTCCATGCCCAAGTAGGGCCGCAGGGCTGGCTAGATCAACCACACGGCTAGTCGTGTTCTGCCTTCTGCCGGGGCCTGCGTCTCCCTCGCAAAAGGCTTTGGGCTCCCTTGCAGGGCTCTCCTGCACGCACACCACGCCATGCTTCTACCCTCGGGAGCTGCTGGTTTAGCTGAAGCACGGATTCTCTCCCGAGTTCTTCCTTCGAGTTAGGGGGTTGTCTTTGAGGCTCCACGCACCTCCACCGGGGGCATCGGTACTAGACCCGTCACCATGGTGTGAGTTGAGAGCTGCCTTCTGCACCGGCCTGTCTCTCCCACGATTTTACGTAATGGAGCCCGTCCCCAGGCTCTCACCCACAGTACACCCTAAACTGCTTCCTCTCACAGGGAGGACGAGGGTAGCGAAAGCACGGTTTCCCTACAGTGTTGCTTCTCCCGGTTGGAACGCGGGCTCTTCGACTTCCATGCGAGAGTGGGGCCGCAGTGCTAACTTCATGAAACAAGTGGGGAGTCGTGTTCTGCTCTCTCCCGGGGCCTGAGCCTCACCCGGAACCTGGGGGTGGGCTCACTTGCAGTGGGCTCACTCACGCGCACAGCAAAATGCGTCCACCCTCCGGCAGAGGGCTCTTTCAGCCGAAGCAGGGATGCTCTACGGAGTTGTTCCTTTGAGTTAGGTGGTTGGCTACTTAGGCCCGCAGGCACACCCGGGGCCAGGGTCCCAGCCTCATAAACAAGAGGTGTGTTGAGAGCCGCCTCGCGCACCGGCCTGCTTCTCACTCCATTTCACGTGGGGGACCCTTTCCCGGCCTCTCCTACAAGAACACTGGAAAATTGCTCCAGCTTCAGGGACGGCGAAGTTCAGTAAAGCGCAGCTAAGTCGGTAGCATGGATTCTTGGCGTTGGTAGCCCGGTAGCTAGGCATCCAGGCACACGGGGTACAGCAGTGCCAATCTCCTAAACGGAGAGGGGAGTCGACAGCAGCCTTCCTTTACACTCCTGCTTCTCACTCAGAGTTACGTTTTCGTTCCCTTCCCCAAGCTTTCACCAAAACACACGACAGATGACGCTCACGCTCAAGAAGGGCGATCTTTGCTGAGGCAAGGGTTCTCTACAGCTTTGTCCCTTTGCGATGGGTGGGCGGCCGTTAGGACTCCACGCACGCACGGGAGAGCCGATCTAGGTTCCCGAAACAAGAGCTGAGTCGAGAGGTGCCTTCTGCCCATGCCTATTTCTCCCTCGGAATTCTGCTGGGACTCAGTCCCCAGGTTTGCCCTCCAGCAGAGTTGAAAATGCTGCCACCCTGTGCAGAGGCGAATGAGCTGCAGCTGGGAGTCTTTACAGGCTTCTTTCTGCCAGATCAGTGTGGAGCACCCAGCATTCCAGTGCACACATGGAGCAGTGGCGTTAGCTTCAGGTCACAAGCGCTGGGCCAAGGGGTGCCTTCTGGCCCGGACTTCTGCTCCCTGGCTGTCACGGAAGGAGACCGCTCCCCGGACTCTCACCCACGGCAGCCTGGAAGCTGCTTCCTCCCTCCGAGAGGTGGATGGGAGCTAAAGCACGGCTCCTCTATCGTATGGGTTTTCGAGGAAGACTGCTAGCCATTAGACTCCCATGGAAAGTGGGCCCGCAGTGCTCGTTTCATGAAACACGGGAGGAGTCGTGTTCTGCCTCCTGCCGCCCAGGGCCCGAGTCTCACTTCGAAAAGGCTCTCGGCCTCACTTGCCGTGCTCTCCGCATTCCCACAGCAAACGGCTGCCCACCTCAGCAACGGCTATTGGAGCTGAAGCGCGGGTTCTCACCAGAGCTGTGGCTTCCAGTTAGGGGGCTGCCTTTAGGCCTGCACGCACACACGGGGCAACGGGAATGGCCTCGTCCACACGAGGTGAGTTGACAGCTGCCCTCGGCACCGGCCTGTCTCTCCCCCGATTCTCTGTATGGAGCCCGTCCCCAGGCTCTCTCTCACCCACGCTCCACCCTAAACCGCTTCCTCCCGCAGAGAGGTCGACGGTAGCTTAAAGCACGGTTTCTGCACACTGTTGTTTCTCCGCGTTGGAACGCCCGCCTTTAGGCTTCCATGCCCAAGTAGGGCCGCAGGGCTGGCTAGATCAACCACACGGCTAGTCGTGTTCTGCCTTCTGCCGGGGCCTGCGTCTCCCTCGCAAAAGGCTTTGGGCTCCCTTGCAGGGCTCTCCTGCACGCACACCACGCCATGCTTCTACCCTCGGGAGCTGCTGGTTTAGCTGAAGCACGGATTCTCTCCCGAGTTCTTCCTTCGAGTTAGGGGGTTGTCTTTGAGGCTCCACGCACCTCCACCGGGGGCATCGGTACTAGACCCGTCACCATGGTGTGAGTTGAGAGCTGCCTTCTGCACCGGCCTGTCTCTCCCACGATTTTACGTAATGGAGCCCGTCCCCAGGCTCTCACCCACAGTACACCCTAAACTGCTTCCTCTCACAGGGAGGACGAGGGTAGCGAAAGCACGGTTTCCCTACAGTGTTGCTTCTCCCGGTTGGAACGCGGGCTCTTCGACTTCCATGCGAGAGTGGGGCCGCAGTGCTAACTTCATGAAACAAGTGGGGAGTCGTGTTCTGCTCTCTCCCGGGGCCTGAGCCTCACCCGGAACCTGGGGGTGGGCTCACTTGCAGTGGGCTCCCTCACGCGCACAGCAAAATGCGTCCACCCTCCGGCAGAGGGCTCTTTCAGCCGAAGCAGGGATGCTCTACGGAGTTGTTCCTTTGAGTTAGGTGGTTGGCTACTTAGGCCCGCAGGCACACCCGGGGCCAGGGTCCCAGCCTCATAAACAAGAGGTGTGTTGAGAGCCGCCTCGCGCACCGGCCTGCTTCTCACTCCATTTCACGTGGGGGACCCTTTCCCGGCCTCTCCTACAAGAACACTGGAAAATTGCTCCAGCTTCAGGGACGGCGAAGTTCAGTAAAGCGCAGCTAAGTCGGTAGCATGGATTCTTGGCGTTGGTAGCCCGGTAGCTAGGCATCCAGGCACACGGGGTACAGCAGTGCCAATCTCCTAAACGGAGAGGGGAGTCGACAGCAGCCTTCCTTTACACTCCTGCTTCTCACTCAGAGTTACGTTTTCGTTCCCTTCCCCAAGCTTTCACCAAAACACACGACAGATGACGCTCACGCTCAGGAAGGGCGATCTTTGCTGAGGCAAGGGTTCTCTACAGCTTTGTCCCTTTGCGATGGGTGGGCGGCCGTTAGGACTCCACGCACGCACGGGAGAGCCGATCTAGGTTCCCGAAACAAGAGCTGAGTCGAGAGGTGCCTTCGGCCCATGCCTATTTCTCCCTCGGAATTCTGCTGGGACTCAGTCCCCAGGTTTGCCCTCCAGCAGAGTTGAAAATGCTGCCACCCTGTGCAGAGGCGAATGAGCTGCAGCTGGGAGTCTTTACAGGCTTCTTTCTGCCAGATCAGTGTGGAGCACCCAGCATTCCAGTGCACACATGGAGCAGTGGCGTTAGCTTCAGGTCACAAGCGCTGGGCCAAGGGGTGCCTTCTGGCCCGGACTTCTGCTCCCTGGCTGTCACGGAAGGAGACCGCTCCCCGGACTCTCACCCACGGCAGCCTGGAAGCTGCTTCCTCCCTCCGAGAGGTGGATGGGAGCTAAAGCACGGCTCCTCTATCGTATGGGTTTTCGAGGAAGACTGCTAGCCATTAGACTCCCATGGAAAGTGGGCCCGCAGTGCTCGTTTCATGAAACACGGGAGGAGTCGTGTTCTGCCTCCTGCCGCCCAGGGCCCGAGTCTCACTTCGAAAAGGCTCTCGGCCTCACTTGCCGTGCTCTCCGCATTCCCACAGCAAACGGCTGCCCACCTCAGCAACGGCTATTGGAGCTGAAGCGCGGGTTCTCACCAGAGCTGTGGCTTCCAGTTAGGGGGCTGCCTTTAGGCCTGCACGCACACACGGGGCAACGGGAATGGCCTCGTCCACACGAGGTGAGTTGACAGCTGCCTTCGGCACCGGCCTGTCTCTCCCCCGATTCTCTGTATGGAGCCCGTCCCCAGGCTCTCTCTCACCCACGCTCCACCCTAAACCGCTTCCTCCCGCAGAGAGGTCGACGGTAGCTTAAAGCACGGTTTCTGCACACTGTTGTTTCTCCGCGTTGGAACGCCCGCCTTTAGGCTTCCATGCCCAAGTAGGGCCGCAGGGCTGGCTAGATCAACCACACGGCTAGTCGTGTTCTGCCTTCTGCCGGGGCCTGCGTCTCCCTCGCAAAAGGCTTTGGGCTCCCTTGCAGGGCTCTCCTGCACGCACACCACGCCATGCTTCTACCCTCGGGAGCTGCTGGTTTAGCTGAAGCACGGATTCTCTCCCGAGTTCTTCCTTCGAGTTAGGGGGTTGTCTTTGAGGCTCCACGCACCTCCACCGGGGGCATCGGTACTAGACCCGTCACCATGGTGTGAGTTGAGAGCTGCCTTCTGCACCGGCCTGTCTCTCCCACGATTTTACGTAATGGAACCCGTCCCCAGGCTCTCACCCACAGTACACCCTAAACTGCTTCCTCTCACAGGGAGGACGAGGGTAGCTAAAGCACGGTTTCCCTACAGTGTTGCTTCTCCCGGCTGGAACGCGGGCTCTTCGACTTCCATGCGAGAGTGGGGCCGCAGTGCTAACTTCATGAAACAAGTGGGGAGTCGTGTTCTGCTCTCTCCCGGGGCCTGAGCCTCACCCGGAACCTGGGGGTGGGCTCACTTGCAGTGGGCTCCCTCACGCGCACAGCAAAATGCGTCCACCCTCCGGCAGAGGGCTCTTTCAGCCGAAGCAGGGATGCTCTACGGAGTTGTTCCTTTGAGTTAGGTGGTTGGCTACTTAGGCCCGCAGGCACACCCGGGGCCAGGGTCCCAGCCTCATAAACAAGAGGTGTGTTGAGAGCCGCCTCGCGCACCGGCCTGCTTCTCACTCCATTTCACGTGGGGGACCCTTTCCCGGCCTCTCCTACAAGAACACTGGAAAATTGCTCCAGCTTCAGGGACGGCGAAGTTCACTAAAGCGCAGCTAAGTCGGTAGCATGGATTCTTGGCGTTGGTAGCCCGGTAGCTAGGCATCCAGGCACACGGGGTACAGCAGTGCCAATCTCCTAAACGGAGAGGGGAGTCGACAGCAGCCTTCCTTTACACTCCTGCTTCTCACTCAGAGTTACGTTTTCGTTCCCTTCCCCAAGCTTTCACCAAAACACACGACAGATGACGCTCACGCTCAGGAAGGGCGATCTTTGCTGAGGCAAGGGTTCTCTACAGCTTTGTCCCTTTGCGATGGGTGGGCGGCCGTTAGGACTCCACGCACGCACGGGAGAGCCGATCTAGGTTCCCGAAACAAGAGCTGAGTCGAGAGGTGCCTTCGGCCCATGCCTATTTCTCCCTCGGAATTCTGCTGGGACTCAGTCCCCAGGTTTGCCCTCCAGCAGAGTTGAAAATGCTGCCACCCTGTGCAGAGGCGAATGAGCTGCAGCTGGGAGTCTTTACAGGCTTCTTTCTGCCAGATCAGTGTGGAGCACCCAGCATTCCAGTGCACACATGGAGCAGTGGCGTTAGCTTCAGGTCACAAGCGCTGGGCCAAGGGGTGCCTTCTGGCCCGGACTTCTGCTCCCTGGCTGTCACGGAAGGAGACCGCTCCCCGGACTCTCACCCACGGCAGCCTGGAAGCTGCTTCCTCCCTCCGAGAGGTGGATGGGAGCCAAAGCACGGCTCCTCTATCGTATGGGTTTTCGAGGAAGACTGCTAGCCATTAGACTCCCATGGAAAGTGGGCCCGCAGTGCTCGTTTCATGAAACACGGGAGGAGTCGTGTTCTGCCTCCTGCCGCCCAGGGCCCGAGTCTCACTTCGAAAAGGCTCTCGGCCTCACTTGCCGTGCTCTCCGCATTCCCACAGCAAACGGCTGCCCACCTCAGCAACGGCTATTGGAGCTGAAGCGCGGGTTCTCACCAGAGCTGTGGCTTCCAGTTAGGGGGCTGCCTTTAGGCCTGCACGCACACACGGGGCAACGGGAATGGCCTCGTCCACACGAGGTGAGTTGACAGCTGCCTTCGGCACCGGCCTGTCTCTCCCCCGATTCTCTGTATGGAGCCCGTCCCCAGGCTCTCTCTCACCCACGCTCCACCCTAAACCGCTTCCTCCCGCAGAGAGGTCGACGGTAGCTTAAAGCACGGTTTCTGCACACTGTTGTTTCTCCGCGTTGGAACGCCCGCCTTTAGGCTTCCATGCCCAAGTAGGGCCGCAGGGCTGGCTAGATCAACCACACGACTAGTCGTGTTCTGCCTTCTGCCGGGGCCTGCGTCTCCCTCGCAAAAGGCTTTGGGCTCCCTTGCAGTGCTCTCCTGCACGCACACCACGCCATGCTTCTACCCTCGGGAGCTGCTGGTTTAGCTGAAGCACGGATTCTCTCCCGAGTTCTTCCTTCGAGTTAGGGGGTTGTCTTTGAGGCTCCACGCACCTCCACCGGGGGCATCGGTACTAGACCCGTAACCATGGTGTGAGTTGAGAGCTGCCTTCTGCACCGGCCTGTCTCTCCCACGATTTTACGTAATGGAACCCGTCCCCAGGCTCTCACCCACAGTACACCCTAAACTGCTTCCTCTCACAGGGAGGACGAGGGTAGCTAAAGCACGGTTTCCCTACAGTGTTGCTTCTCCCGGTTGGAACGCGGGCTCTTCGACTTCCATGCGAGAGTGGGGCCGCAGTGCTAACTTCATGAAACAAGTGGGGAGTCGTGTTCTGCTCTCTCCCGGGGCCTGAGCCTCACCCGGAACCTGGGGGTGGGCTCACTTGCAGTGGGCTCCCTCACGCGCACAGCAAAATGCGTCCACCCTCCGGCAGAGGGCTCTTTCAGCCGAAGCAGGGATGCTCTACGGAGTTGTTCCTTTGAGTTAGGTGGTTGGCTACTTAGGCCCGCAGGCACACCCGGGGCCAGGGTCCCAGCCTCATAAACAAGAGGTGTGTTGAGAGCCGCCTCGCGCACCGGCCTGCTTCTCACTCCATTTCACGTGGGGGACCCTTTCCCGGCCTCTCCTACAAGAACACTGGAAAATTGCTCCAGCTTCAGGGACGGCGAAGTTCACTAAAGCGCAGCTAAGTCGGTAGCATGGATTCTTGGCGTTGGTAGCCCGGTAGCTAGGCATCCAGGCACACGGGGTACAGCAGTGCCAATCTCCTAAACGGAGAGGGGAGTCGACAGCAGCCTTCCTTTACACTCCTGCTTCTCACTCAGAGTTACGTTTTCGTTCCCTTCCCCAAGCTTTCACCAAAACACACGACAGATGACGCTCACGCTCAGGAAGGGCGATCTTTGCTGAGGCAAGGGTTCTCTACAGCTTTGTCCCTTTGCGATGGGTGGGCGGCCGTTAGGACTCCACGCACGCACGGGAGAGCCGATCTAGGTTCCCGAAACAAGAGCTGAGTCGAGAGGTGCCTTCGGCCCATGCCTATTTCTCCCTCGGAATTCTGCTGGGACTCAGTCCCCAGGTTTGCCCTCCAGCAGAGTTGAAAATGCTGCCACCCTGTGCAGAGGCGAATGAGCTGCAGCTGGGAGTCTTTACAGGCTTCTTTCTGCCAGATCAGTGTGGAGCACCCAGCATTCCAGTGCACACATGGAGCAGTGGCGTTAGCTTCAGGTCACAAGCGCTGGGCCAAGGGGTGCCTTCTGGCCCGGACTTCTGCTCCCTGGCTGTCACGGAAGGAGACCGCTCCCCGGACTCTCACCCACGGCAGCCTGGAAGCTGCTTCCTCCCTCCGAGAGGTGGATGGGAGCCAAAGCACGGCTCCTCTATCGTATGGGTTTTCGAGGAAGACTGCTAGCCATTAGACTCCCATGGAAAGTGGGCCCGCAGTGCTCGTTTCATGAAACACGGGAGGAGTCGTGTTCTGCCTCCTGCCGCCCAGGGCCCGAGTCTCACTTCGAAAAGGCTCTCGGCCTCACTTGCCGTGCTCTCCGCATTCCCACAGCAAACGGCTGCCCACCTCAGCAACGGCTATTGGAGCTGAAGCGCGGGTTCTCACCAGAGCTGTGGCTTCCAGTTAGGGGGCTGCCTTTAGGCCTGCACGCACACACGGGGCAACGGGAATGGCCTCGTCCACACGAGGTGAGTTGACAGCTGCCTTCGGCACCGGCCTGTCTCTCCCCCGATTCTCTGTATGGAGCCCGTCCCCAGGCTCTCTCTCACCCACGCTCCACCCTAAACCGCTTCCTCCCGCAGAGAGGTCGACGGTAGCTTAAAGCACGGTTTCTGCACACTGTTGTTTCTCCGCGTTGGAACGCCCGCCTTTAGGCTTCCATGCCCAAGTAGGGCCGCAGGGCTGGCTAGATCAACCACACGGCTAGTCGTGTTCTGCCTTCTGCCGGGGCCTGCGTCTCCCTCGCAAAAGGCTTTGGGCTCCCTTGCAGTGCTCTCCTGCACGCACACCACGCCATGCTTCTACCCTCGGGAGCTGCTGGTTTAGCTGAAGCACGGATTCTCTCCCGAGTTCTTCCTTCGAGTTAGGGGGTTGTCTTTGAGGCTCCACGCACCTCCACCGGGGGCATCGGTACTAGACCCGTAACCATGGTGTGAGTTGAGAGCTGCCTTCTGCACCGGCCTGTCTCTCCCACGATTTTACGTAATGGAACCCGTCCCCAGGCTCTCACCCACAGTACACCCTAAACTGCTTCCTCTCACAGGGAGGACGAGGGTAGCTAAAGCACGGTTTCCCTACAGTGTTGCTTCTCCCGGTTGGAACGCGGGCTCTTCGACTTCCATGCGAGAGTGGGGCCGCAGTGCTAACTTCATGAAACAAGTGGGGAGTCGTGTTCTGCTCTCTCCCGGGGCCTGAGCCTCACCCGGAACCTGGGGGTGGGCTCACTTGCAGTGGGCTCACTCACGCGCACAGCAAAATGCGTCCACCCTCCGGCAGAGGGCTCTTTCAGCCGAAGCAGGGATGCTCTACGGAGTTGTTCCTTTGAGTTAGGTGGTTGGCTACTTAGGCCCGCAGGCACACCCGGGGCCAGGGTCCCAGCCTCATAAACAAGAGGTGTGTTGAGAGCCGCCTCGCGCACCGGCCTGCTTCTCACTCCATTTCACGTGGGGGACCCTTTCCCGGCCTCTCCTACAAGAACACTGGAAAATTGCTCCAGCTTCAGGGACGGCGAAGTTCACTAAAGCGCAGCTAAGTCGGTAGCATGGATTCTTGGCGTTGGTAGCCCGGTAGCTAGGCATCCAGGCACACGGGGTACAGCAGTGCCAATCTCCTAAACGGAGAGGGGAGTCGACAGCAGCCTTCCTTTACACTCCTGCTTCTCACTCAGAGTTACGTTTTCGTTCCCTTCCCCAAGCTTTCACCAAAACACACGACAGATGACGCTCACGCTCAGGAAGGGCGATCTTTGCTGAGGCAAGGGTTCTCTACAGCTTTGTCCCTTTGCGATGGGTGGGCGGCCGTTAGGACTCCACGCACGCACGGGAGAGCCGATCTAGGTTCCCGAAACAAGAGCTGAGTCGAGAGGTGCCTTCGGCCCATGCCTATTTCTCCCTCGGAATTCTGCTGGGACTCAGTCCCCAGGTTTGCCCTCCAGCAGAGTTGAAAATGCTGCCACCCTGTGCAGAGGCGAATGAGCTGCAGCTGGGAGTCTTTACAGGCTTCTTTCTGCCAGATCAGTGTGGAGCACCCAGCATTCCAGTGCACACATGGAGCAGTGGCGTTAGCTTCAGGTCACAAGCGCTGGGCCAAGGGGTGCCTTCTGGCCCGGACTTCTGCTCCCTGGCTGTCACGGAAGGAGACCGCTCCCCGGACTCTCACCCACGGCAGCCTGGAAGCTGCTTCCTCCCTCCGAGAGGTGGATGGGAGCCAAAGCACGGCTCCTCTATCGTATGGGTTTTCGAGGAAGACTGCTAGCCATTAGACTCCCATGGAAAGTGGGCCCGCAGTGCTCGTTTCATGAAACACGGGAGGAGTCGTGTTCTGCCTCCTGCCGCCCAGGGCCCGAGTCTCACTTCGAAAAGGCTCTCGGCCTCACTTGCCGTGCTCTCCGCATTCCCACAGCAAACGGCTGCCCACCTCAGCAACGGCTATTGGAGCTGAAGCGCGGGTTCTCACCAGAGCTGTGGCTTCCAGTTAGGGGGCTGCCTTTAGGCCTGCACGCACACACGGGGCAACGGGAATGGCCTCGTCCACACGAGGTGAGTTGACAGCTGCCTTCGGCACCGGCCTGTCTCTCCCCCGATTCTCTGTATGGAGCCCGTCCCCAGGCTCTCTCTCACCCACGCTCCACCCTAAACCGCTTCCTCCCGCAGAGAGGTCGACGGTAGCTTAAAGCACGGTTTCTGCACACTGTTGTTTCTCCGAGTTGGAACGCCCGCCTTTAGGCTTCCATGCCCAAGTAGGGCCGCAGGGCTGGCTAGATCAACCACACGGCTAGTCGTGTTCTGCCTTCTGCCGGGGCCTGCGTCTCCCTCGCAAAAGGCTTTGGGCTCCCTTGCAGTGCTCTCCTGCACGCACACCACGCCATGCTTCTACCCTCGGGAGCTGCTGGTTTAGCTGAAGCACGGATTCTCTCCCGAGTTCTTCCTTCGAGTTAGGGGGTTGTCTTTGAGGCTCCACGCACCTCCACCGGGGGCATCGGTACTAGACCCGTAACCATGGTGTGAGTTGAGAGCTGCCTTCTGCACCGGCCTGTCTCTCCCACGATTTTACGTAATGGAACCCGTCCCCAGGCTCTCACCCACAGTACACCCTAAACTGCTTCCTCTCACAGGGAGGACGAGGGTAGCTAAAGCACGGTTTCCCTACAGTGTTGCTTCTCCCGGTTGGAACGCGGGCTCTTCGACTTCCATGCGAGAGTGGGGCCGCAGTGCTAACTTCATGAAACAAGTGGGGAGTCGTGTTCTGCTCTCTCCCGGGGCCTGAGCCTCACCCGGAACCTGGGGGTGGGCTCACTTGCAGTGGGCTCACTCACGCGCACAGCAAAATGCGTCCACCCTCCGGCAGAGGGCTCTTTCAGCCGAAGCAGGGATGCTCTACGGAGTTGTTCCTTTGAGTTAGGTGGTTGGCTACTTAGGCCCGCAGGCACACCCGGGGCCAGGGTCCCAGCCTCATAAACAAGAGGTGTGTTGAGAGCCGCCTCGCGCACCGGCCTGCTTCTCACTCCATTTCACGTGGGGGACCCTTTCCCGGCCTCTCCTACAAGAACACTGGAAAATTGCTCCAGCTTCAGGGACGGCGAAGTTCACTAAAGCGCAGCTAAGTCGGTAGCATGGATTCTTGGCGTTGGTAGCCCGGTAGCTAGGCATCCAGGCACACGGGGTACAGCAGTGCCAATCTCCTAAACGGAGAGGGGAGTCGACAGCAGCCTTCCTTTACACTCCTGCTTCTCACTCAGAGTTACGTTTTCGTTCCCTTCCCCAAGCTTTCACCAAAACACACGACAGATGACGCTCACGCTCAGGAAGGGCGATCTTTGCTGAGGCAAGGGTTCTCTACAGCTTTGTCCCTTTGCGATGGGTGGGCGGCCGTTAGGACTCCACGCACGCACGGGAGAGCCGATCTAGGTTCCCGAAACAAGAGCTGAGTCGAGAGGTGCCTTCGGCCCATGCCTATTTCTCCCTCGGAATTCTGCTGGGACTCAGTCCCCAGGTTTGCCCTCCAGCAGAGTTGAAAATGCTGCCACCCTGTGCAGAGGCGAATGAGCTGCAGCTGGGAGTCTTTACAGGCTTCTTTCTGCCAGATCAGTGTGGAGCACCCAGCATTCCAGTGCACACATGGAGCAGTGGCGTTAGCTTCAGGTCACAAGCGCTGGGCCAAGGGGTGCCTTCTGGCCCGGACTTCTGCTCCCTGGCTGTCACGGAAGGAGACCGCTCCCCGGACTCTCACCCACGGCAGCCTGGAAGCTGCTTCCTCCCTCCGAGAGGTGGATGGGAGCCAAAGCACGGCTCCTCTATCGTATGGGTTTTCGAGGAAGACTGCTAGCCATTAGACTCCCATGGAAAGTGGGCCCGCAGTGCTCGTTTCATGAAACACGGGAGGAGTCGTGTTCTGCCTCCTGCCGCCCAGGGCCCGAGTCTCACTTCGAAAAGGCTCTCGGCCTCACTTGCCGTGCTCTCCGCATTCCCACAGCAAACGGCTGCCCACCTCAGCAACGGCTATTGGAGCTGAAGCGCGGGTTCTCACCAGAGCTGTGGCTTCCAGTTAGGGGGCTGCCTTTAGGCCTGCACGCACACACGGGGCAACGGGAATGGCCTCGTCCACACGAGGTGAGTTGACAGCTGCCTTCGGCACCGGCCTGTCTCTCCCCCGATTCTCTGTATGGAGCCCGTCCCCAGGCTCTCTCTCACCCACGCTCCACCCTAAACCGCTTCCTCCCGCAGAGAGGTCGACGGTAGCTTAAAGCACGGTTTCTGCACACTGTTGTTTCTCCGAGTTGGAACGCCCGCCTTTAGGCTTCCATGCCCAAGTAGGGCCGCAGGGCTGGCTAGATCAACCACACGGCTAGTCGTGTTCTGCCTTCTGCCGGGGCCTGCGTCTCCCTCGCAAAAGGCTTTGGGCTCCCTTGCAGTGCTCTCCTGCACGCACACCACGCCATGCTTCTACCCTCGGGAGCTGCTGGTTTAGCTGAAGCACGGATTCTCTCCCGAGTTCTTCCTTCGAGTTAGGGGGTTGTCTTTGAGGCTCCACGCACCTCCACCGGGGGCATCGGTACTAGACCCGTAACCATGGTGTGAGTTGAGAGCTGCCTTCTGCACCGGCCTGTCTCTCCCACGATTTTACGTAATGGAACCCGTCCCCAGGCTCTCACCCACAGTACACCCTAAACTGCTTCCTCTCACAGGGAGGACGAGGGTAGCTAAAGCACGGTTTCCCTACAGTGTTGCTTCTCCCGGTTGGAACGCGGGCTCTTCGACTTCCATGCGAGAGTGGGGCCGCAGTGCTAACTTCATGAAACAAGTGGGGAGTCGTGTTCTGCTCTCTCCCGGGGCCTGAGCCTCACCCGGAACCTGGGGGTGGGCTCACTTGCAGTGGGCTCACTCACGCGCACAGCAAAATGCGTCCACCCTCCGGCAGAGGGCTCTTTCAGCCGAAGCAGGGATGCTCTACGGAGTTGTTCCTTTGAGTTAGGTGGTTGGCTACTTAGGCCCGCAGGCACACCCGGGGCCAGGGTCCCAGCCTCATAAACAAGAGGTGTGTTGAGAGCCGCCTCGCGCACCGGCCTGCTTCTCACTCCATTTCACGTGGGGGACCCTTTCCCGGCCTCTCCTACAAGAACACTGGAAAATTGCTCCAGCTTCAGGGACGGCGAAGTTCACTAAAGCGCAGCTAAGTCGGTAGCATGGATTCTTGGCGTTGGTAGCCCGGTAGCTAGGCATCCAGGCACACGGGGTACAGCAGTGCCAATCTCCTAAACGGAGAGGGGAGTCGACAGCAGCCTTCCTTTACACTCCTGCTTCTCACTCAGAGTTACGTTTTCGTTCCCTTCCCCAAGCTTTCACCAAAACACACGACAGATGACGCTCACGCTCAGGAAGGGCGATCTTTGCTGAGGCAAGGGTTCTCTACAGCTTTGTCCCTTTGCGATGGGTGGGCGGCCGTTAGGACTCCACGCACGCACGGGAGAGCCGATCTAGGTTCCCGAAACAAGAGCTGAGTCGAGAGGTGCCTTCGGCCCATGCCTATTTCTCCCTCGGAATTCTGCTGGGACTCAGTCCCCAGGTTTGCCCTCCAGCAGAGTTGAAAATGCTGCCACCCTGTGCAGAGGCGAATGAGCTGCAGCTGGGAGTCTTTACAGGCTTCTTTCTGCCAGATCAGTGTGGAGCACCCAGCATTCCAGTGCACACATGGAGCAGTGGCGTTAGCTTCAGGTCACAAGCGCTGGGCCAAGGGGTGCCTTCTGGCCCGGACTTCTGCTCCCTGGCTGTCACGGAAGGAGACCGCTCCCCGGACTCTCACCCACGGCAGCCTGGAAGCTGCTTCCTCCCTCCGAGAGGTGGATGGGAGCCAAAGCACGGCTCCTCTATCGTATGGGTTTTCGAGGAAGACTGCTAGCCATTAGACTCCCATGGAAAGTGGGCCCGCAGTGCTCGTTTCATGAAACACGGGAGGAGTCGTGTTCTGCCTCCTGCCGCCCAGGGCCCGAGTCTCACTTCGAAAAGGCTCTCGGCCTCACTTGCCGTGCTCTCCGCATTCCCACAGCAAACGGCTGCCCACCTCAGCAACGGCTATTGGAGCTGAAGCGCGGGTTCTCACCAGAGCTGTGGCTTCCAGTTAGGGGGCTGCCTTTAGGCCTGCACGCACACACGGGGCAACGGGAATGGCCTCGTCCACACGAGGTGAGTTGACAGCTGCCTTCGGCACCGGCCTGTCTCTCCCCCGATTCTCTGTATGGAGCCCGTCCCCAGGCTCTCTCTCACCCACGCTCCACCCTAAACCGCTTCCTCCCGCAGAGAGGTCGACGGTAGCTTAAAGCACGGTTTCTGCACACTGTTGTTTCTCCGAGTTGGAACGCCCGCCTTTAGGCTTCCATGCCCAAGTAGGGCCGCAGGGCTGGCTAGATCAACCACACGGCTAGTCGTGTTCTGCCTTCTGCCGGGGCCTGCGTCTCCCTCGCAAAAGGCTTTGGGCTCCCTTGCAGTGCTCTCCTGCACGCACACCACGCCATGCTTCTACCCTCGGGAGCTGCTGGTTTAGCTGAAGCACGGATTCTCTCCCGAGTTCTTCCTTCGAGTTAGGGGGTTGTCTTTGAGGCTCCACGCACCTCCACCGGGGGCATCGGTACTAGACCCGTAACCATGGTGTGAGTTGAGAGCTGCCTTCTGCACCGGCCTGTCTCTCCCACGATTTTACGTAATGGAACCCGTCCCCAGGCTCTCACCCACAGTACACCCTAAACTGCTTCCTCTCACAGGGAGGACGAGGGTAGCTAAAGCACGGTTTCCCTACAGTGTTGCTTCTCCCGGCTGGAACGCGGGCTCTTCGACTTCCATGCGAGAGTGGGGCCGCAGTGCTAACTTCATGAAACAAGTGGGGAGTCGTGTTCTGCTCTCTCCCGGGGCCTGAGCCTCACCCGGAACCTGGGGGTGGGCTCACTTGCAGTGGGCTCACTCACGCGCACAGCAAAATGCGTCCACCCTCCGGCAGAGGGCTCTTTCAGCCGAAGCAGGGATGCTCTACGGAGTTGTTCCTTTGAGTTAGGTGGTTGGCTACTTAGGCCCGCAGGCACACCCGGGGCCAGGGTCCCAGCCTCATAAACAAGAGGTGTGTTGAGAGCCGCCTCGCGCACCGGCCTGCTTCTCACTCCATTTCACGTGGGGGACCCTTTCCCGGCCTCTCCTACAAGAACACTGGAAAATTGCTCCAGCTTCAGGGACGGCGAAGTTCACTAAAGCGCAGCTAAGTCGGTAGCATGGATTCTTGGCGTTGGTAGCCCGGTAGCTAGGCATCCAGGCACACGGGGTACAGCAGTGCCAATCTCCTAAACGGAGAGGGGAGTCGACAGCAGCCTTCCTTTACACTCCTGCTTCTCACTCAGAGTTACGTTTTCGTTCCCTTCCCCAAGCTTTCACCAAAACACACGACAGATGACGCTCACGCTCAGGAAGGGCGATCTTTGCTGAGGCAAGGGTTCTCTACAGCTTTGTCCCTTTGCGATGGGTGGGCGGCCGTTAGGACTCCACGCACGCACGGGAGAGCCGATCTAGGTTCCCGAAACAAGAGCTGAGTCGAGAGGTGCCTTCGGCCCATGCCTATTTCTCCCTCGGAATTCTGCTGGGACTCAGTCCCCAGGTTTGCCCTCCAGCAGAGTTGAAAATGCTGCCACCCTGTGCAGAGGCGAATGAGCTGCAGCTGGGAGTCTTTACAGGCTTCTTTCTGCCAGATCAGTGTGGAGCACCCAGCATTCCAGTGCACACATGGAGCAGTGGCGTTAGCTTCAGGTCACAAGCGCTGGGCCAAGGGGTGCCTTCTGGCCCGGACTTCTGCTCCCTGGCTGTCACGGAAGGAGACCGCTCCCCGGACTCTCACCCACGGCAGCCTGGAAGCTGCTTCCTCCCTCCGAGAGGTGGATGGGAGCCAAAGCACGGCTCCTCTATCGTATGGGTTTTCGAGGAAGACTGCTAGCCATTAGACTCCCATGGAAAGTGGGCCCGCAGTGCTCGTTTCATGAAACACGGGAGGAGTCGTGTTCTGCCTCCTGCCGCCCAGGGCCCGAGTCTCACTTCGAAAAGGCTCTCGGCCTCACTTGCCGTGCTCTCCGCATTCCCACAGCAAACGGCTGCCCACCTCAGCAACGGCTATTGGAGCTGAAGCGCGGGTTCTCACCAGAGCTGTGGCTTCCAGTTAGGGGGCTGCCTTTAGGCCTGCACGCACACACGGGGCAACGGGAATGGCCTCGTCCACACGAGGTGAGTTGACAGCTGCCTTCGGCACCGGCCTGTCTCTCCCCCGATTCTCTGTATGGAGCCCGTCCCCAGGCTCTCTCTCACCCACGCTCCACCCTAAACCGCTTCCTCCCGCAGAGAGGTCGACGGTAGCTTAAAGCACGGTTTCTGCACACTGTTGTTTCTCCGAGTTGGAACGCCCGCCTTTAGGCTTCCATGCCCAAGTAGGGCCGCAGGGCTGGCTAGATCAACCACACGGCTAGTCGTGTTCTGCCTTCTGCCGGGGCCTGCGTCTCCCTCGCAAAAGGCTTTGGGCTCCCTTGCAGTGCTCTCCTGCACGCACACCACGCCATGCTTCTACCCTCGGGAGCTGCTGGTTTAGCTGAAGCACGGATTCTCTCCCGAGTTCTTCCTTCGAGTTAGGGGGTTGTCTTTGAGGCTCCACGCACCTCCACCGGGGGCATCGGTACTAGACCCGTAACCATGGTGTGAGTTGAGAGCTGCCTTCTGCACCGGCCTGTCTCTCCCACGATTTTACGTAATGGAACCCGTCCCCAGGCTCTCACCCACAGTACACCCTAAACTGCTTCCTCTCACAGGGAGGACGAGGGTAGCTAAAGCACGGTTTCCCTACAGTGTTGCTTCTCCCGGCTGGAACGCGGGCTCTTCGACTTCCATGCGAGAGTGGGGCCGCAGTGCTAACTTCATGAAACAAGTGGGGAGTCGTGTTCTGCTCTCTCCCGGGGCCTGAGCCTCACCCGGAACCTGGGGGTGGGCTCACTTGCAGTGGGCTCCCTCACGCGCACAGCAAAATGCGTCCACCCTCCGGCAGAGGGCTCTTTCAGCCGAAGCAGGGATGCTCTACGGAGTTGTTCCTTTGAGTTAGGTGGTTGGCTACTTAGGCCCGCAGGCACACCCGGGGCCAGGGTCCCAGCCTCATAAACAAGAGGTGTGTTGAGAGCCGCCTCGCGCACCGGCCTGCTTCTCACTCCATTTCACGTGGGGGACCCTTTCCCGGCCTCTCCTACAAGAACACTGGAAAATTGCTCCAGCTTCAGGGACGGCGAAGTTCACTAAAGCGCAGCTAAGTCGGTAGCATGGATTCTTGGCGTTGGTAGCCCGGTAGCTAGGCATCCAGGCACACGGGGTACAGCAGTGCCAATCTCCTAAACGGAGAGGGGAGTCGACAGCAGCCTTCCTTTACACTCCTGCTTCTCACTCAGAGTTACGTTTTCGTTCCCTTCCCCAAGCTTTCACCAAAACACACGACAGATGACGCTCACGCTCAGGAAGGGCGATCTTTGCTGAGGCAAGGGTTCTCTACAGCTTTGTCCCTTTGCGATGGGTGGGCGGCCGTTAGGACTCCACGCACGCACGGGAGAGCCGATCTAGGTTCCCGAAACAAGAGCTGAGTCGAGAGGTGCCTTCGGCCCATGCCTATTTCTCCCTCGGAATTCTGCTGGGACTCAGTCCCCAGGTTTGCCCTCCAGCAGAGTTGAAAATGCTGCCACCCTGTGCAGAGGCGAATGAGCTGCAGCTGGGAGTCTTTACAGGCTTCTTTCTGCCAGATCAGTGTGGAGCACCCAGCATTCCAGTGCACACATGGAGCAGTGGCGTTAGCTTCAGGTCACAAGCGCTGGGCCAAGGGGTGCCTTCTGGCCCGGACTTCTGCTCCCTGGCTGTCACGGAAGGAGACCGCTCCCCGGACTCTCACCCACGGCAGCCTGGAAGCTGCTTCCTCCCTCCGAGAGGTGGATGGGAGCCAAAGCACGGCTCCTCTATCGTATGGGTTTTCGAGGAAGACTGCTAGCCATTAGACTCCCATGGAAAGTGGGCCCGCAGTGCTCGTTTCATGAAACACGGGAGGAGTCGTGTTCTGCCTCCTGCCGCCCAGGGCCCGAGTCTCACTTCGAAAAGGCTCTCGGCCTCACTTGCCGTGCTCTCCGCATTCCCACAGCAAACGGCTGCCCACCTCAGCAACGGCTATTGGAGCTGAAGCGCGGGTTCTCACCAGAGCTGTGGCTTCCAGTTAGGGGGCTGCCTTTAGGCCTGCACGCACACACGGGGCAACGGGAATGGCCTCGTCCACACGAGGTGAGTTGACAGCTGCCTTCGGCACCGGCCTGTCTCTCCCCCGATTCTCTGTATGGAGCCCGTCCCCAGGCTCTCTCTCACCCACGCTCCACCCTAAACCGCTTCCTCCCGCAGAGAGGTCGACGGTAGCTTAAAGCACGGTTTCTGCACACTGTTGTTTCTCCGAGTTGGAACGCCCGCCTTTAGGCTTCCATGCCCAAGTAGGGCCGCAGGGCTGGCTAGATCAACCACACGGCTAGTCGTGTTCTGCCTTCTGCCGGGGCCTGCGTCTCCCTCGCAAAAGGCTTTGGGCTCCCTTGCAGTGCTCTCCTGCACGCACACCACGCCATGCTTCTACCCTCGGGAGCTGCTGGTTTAGCTGAAGCACGGATTCTCTCCCGAGTTCTTCCTTCGAGTTAGGGGGTTGTCTTTGAGGCTCCACGCACCTCCACCGGGGGCATCGGTACTAGACCCGTAACCATGGTGTGAGTTGAGAGCTGCCTTCTGCACCGGCCTGTCTCTCCCACGATTTTACGTAATGGAACCCGTCCCCAGGCTCTCACCCACAGTACACCCTAAACTGCTTCCTCTCACAGGGAGGACGAGGGTAGCTAAAGCACGGTTTCCCTACAGTGTTGCTTCTCCCGGCTGGAACGCGGGCTCTTCGACTTCCATGCGAGAGTGGGGCCGCAGTGCTAACTTCATGAAACAAGTGGGGAGTCGTGTTCTGCTCTCTCCCGGGGCCTGAGCCTCACCCGGAACCTGGGGGTGGGCTCACTTGCAGTGGGCTCCCTCACGCGCACAGCAAAATGCGTCCACCCTCCGGCAGAGGGCTCTTTCAGCCGAAGCAGGGATGCTCTACGGAGTTGTTCCTTTGAGTTAGGTGGTTGGCTACTTAGGCCCGCAGGCACACCCGGGGCCAGGGTCCCAGCCTCATAAACAAGAGGTGTGTTGAGAGCCGCCTCGCGCACCGGCCTGCTTCTCACTCCATTTCACGTGGGGGACCCTTTCCCGGCCTCTCCTACAAGAACACTGGAAAATTGCTCCAGCTTCAGGGACGGCGAAGTTCACTAAAGCGCAGCTAAGTCGGTAGCATGGATTCTTGGCGTTGGTAGCCCGGTAGCTAGGCATCCAGGCACACGGGGTACAGCAGTGCCAATCTCCTAAACGGAGAGGGGAGTCGACAGCAGCCTTCCTTTACACTCCTGCTTCTCACTCAGAGTTACGTTTTCGTTCCCTTCCCCAAGCTTTCACCAAAACACACGACAGATGACGCTCATGCTCAAGAAGGGCGATCTTTGCTGAGGCAAGGGTTCTCTACAGCTTTGTCCCTTTGCGATGGGTGGGCGGCCGTTAGGACTCCACGCACGCACGGGAGAGCCGATCTAGGTTCCCGAAACAAGAGCTGAGTCGAGAGGTGCCTTCTGCCCATGCCTATTTCTCCCTCGGAATTCTGCTGGGACTCAGTCCCCAGGTTTGCCCTCCAGCAGAGTTGAAAATGCTGCCACCCTGTGCAGAGGCGAATGAGCTGCAGCTGGGAGTCTTTACAGGCTTCTTTCTGCCAGATCAGTGTGGAGCACCCAGCATTCCAGTGCACACATGGAGCAGTGGCGTTAGCTTCAGGTCACAAGCGCTGGGCCAAGGGGTGCCTTCTGGCCCGGACTTCTGCTCCCTGGCTGTCACGGAAGGAGACCGCTCCCCGGACTCTCACCCACGGCAGCCTGGAAGCTGCTTCCTCCCTCCGAGAGGTGGATGGGAGCTAAAGCACGGCTCCTCTATCGTATGGGTTTTCGAGGAAGACTGCTAGCCATTAGACTCCCATGGAAAGTGGGCCCGCAGTGCTCGTTTCATGAAACACGGGAGGAGTCGTGTTCTGCCTCCTGCCGCCCAGGGCCCGAGTCTCACTTCGAAAAGGCTCTCGGCCTCACTTGCCGTGCTCTCCGCATTCCCACAGCAAACGGCTGCCCACCTCAGCAACGGCTATTGGAGCTGAAGCGCGGGTTCTCACCAGAGCTGTGGCTTCCAGTTAGGGGGCTGCCTTTAGGCCTGCACGCACACACGGGGCAACGGGAATGGCCTCGTCCACACGAGGTGAGTTGACAGCTGCCCTCGGCACCGGCCTGTCTCTCCCCCGATTCTCTGTATGGAGCCCGTCCCCAGGCTCTCTCTCACCCACGCTCCACCCTAAACCGCTTCCTCCCGCAGAGAGGTCGACGGTAGCTTAAAGCACGGTTTCTGCACACTGTTGTTTCTCCGCGTTGGAACGCCCGCCTTTAGGCTTCCATGCCCAAGTAGGGCCGCAGGGCTGGCTAGATCAACCACACGGCTAGTCGTGTTCTGCCTTCTGCCGGGGCCTGCGTCTCCCTCGCAAAAGGCTTTGGGCTCCCTTGCAGGGCTCTCCTGCACGCATACCACGCCATGCTTCTACCCTCGGGAGCTGCTGGTTTAGCTGAAGCACGGATTCTCTCCCGAGTTCTTCCTTCGAGTTAGGGGGTTGTCTTTGAGGCTCCACGCACCTCCACCGGGGGCATCGGTACTAGACCCGTCACCATGGTGTGAGTTGAGAGCTGCCTTCTGCACCGGCCTGTCTCTCCCACGATTTTACGTAATGGAGCCCGTCCCCAGGCTCTCACCCACAGTACACCCTAAACTGCTTCCTCTCACAGGGAGGACGAGGGTAGCGAAAGCACGGTTTCCCTACAGTGTTGCTTCTCCCGGTTGGAACGCGGGCTCTTCGACTTCCATGCGAGAGTGGGGCCGCAGTGCTAACTTCATGAAACAAGTGGGGAGTCGTGTTCTGCTCTCTCCCGGGGCCTGAGCCTCACCCGGAACCTGGGGGTGGGCTCACTTGCAGTGGGCTCACTCACGCGCACAGCAAAATGCGTCCACCCTCCGGCAGAGGGCTCTTTCAGCCGAAGCAGGGATGCTCTACGGAGTTGTTCCTTTGAGTTAGGTGGTTGGCTACTTAGGCCCGCAGGCACACCCGGGGCCAGGGTCCCAGCCTCATAAACAAGAGGTGTGTTGAGAGCCGCCTCGCGCACCGGCCTGCTTCTCACTCCATTTCACGTGGGGGACCCTTTCCCGGCCTCTCCTACAAGAACACTGGAAAATTGCTCCAGCTTCAGGGACGGCGAAGTTCACTAAAGCGCAGCTAAGTCGGTAGCATGGATTCTTGGCGTTGGTAGCCCGGTAGCTAGGCATCCAGGCACACGGGGTACAGCAGTGCCAATCTCCTAAACGGAGAGGGGAGTCGACAGCAGCCTTCCTTTACACTCCTGCTTCTCACTCAGAGTTACGTTTTCGTTCCCTTCCCCAAGCTTTCACCAAAACACACGACAGATGACGCTCACGCTCAGGAAGGGCGATCTTTGCTGAGGCAAGGGTTCTCTACAGCTTTGTCCCTTTGCGATGGGTGGGCGGCCGTTAGGACTCCACGCACGCACGGGAGAGCCGATCTAGGTTCCCGAAACAAGAGCTGAGTCGAGAGGTGCCTTCGGCCCATGCCTATTTCTCCCTCGGAATTCTGCTGGGACTCAGTCCCCAGGTTTGCCCTCCAGCAGAGTTGAAAATGCTGCCACCCTGTGCAGAGGCGAATGAGCTGCAGCTGGGAGTCTTTACAGGCTTCTTTCTGCCAGATCAGTGTGGAGCACCCAGCATTCCAGTGCACACATGGAGCAGTGGCGTTAGCTTCAGGTCACAAGCGCTGGGCCAAGGGGTGCCTTCTGGCCCGGACTTCTGCTCCCTGGCTGTCACGGAAGGAGACCGCTCCCCGGACTCTCACCCACGGCAGCCTGGAAGCTGCTTCCTCCCTCCGAGAGGTGGATGGGAGCCAAAGCACGGCTCCTCTATCGTATGGGTTTTCGAGGAAGACTGCTAGCCATTAGACTCCCATGGAAAGTGGGCCCGCAGTGCTCGTTTCATGAAACACGGGAGGAGTCGTGTTCTGCCTCCTGCCGCCCAGGGCCCGAGTCTCACTTCGAAAAGGCTCTCGGCCTCACTTGCCGTGCTCTCCGCATTCCCACAGCAAACGGCTGCCCACCTCAGCAACGGCTATTGGAGCTGAAGCGCGGGTTCTCACCAGAGCTGTGGCTTCCAGTTAGGGGGCTGCCTTTAGGCCTGCACGCACACACGGGGCAACGGGAATGGCCTCGTCCACACGAGGTGAGTTGACAGCTGCCTTCGGCACCGGCCTGTCTCTCCCCCGATTCTCTGTATGGAGCCCGTCCCCAGGCTCTCTCTCACCCACGCTCCACCCTAAACCGCTTCCTCCCGCAGAGAGGTCGACGGTAGCTTAAAGCACGGTTTCTGCACACTGTTGTTTCTCCGAGTTGGAACGCCCGCCTTTAGGCTTCCATGCCCAAGTAGGGCCGCAGGGCTGGCTAGATCAACCACACGGCTAGTCGTGTTCTGCCTTCTGCCGGGGCCTGCGTCTCCCTCGCAAAAGGCTTTGGGCTCCCTTGCAGTGCTCTCCTGCACGCACACCACGCCATGCTTCTACCCTCGGGAGCTGCTGGTTTAGCTGAAGCACGGATTCTCTCCCGAGTTCTTCCTTCGAGTTAGGGGGTTGTCTTTGAGGCTCCACGCACCTCCACCGGGGGCATCGGTACTAGACCCGTAACCATGGTGTGAGTTGAGAGCTGCCTTCTGCACCGGCCTGTCTCTCCCACGATTTTACGTAATGGAACCCGTCCCCAGGCTCTCACCCACAGTACACCCTAAACTGCTTCCTCTCACAGGGAGGACGAGGGTAGCTAAAGCACGGTTTCCCTACAGTGTTGCTTCTCCCGGTTGGAACGCGGGCTCTTCGACTTCCATGCGAGAGTGGGGCCGCAGTGCTAACTTCATGAAACAAGTGGGGAGTCGTGTTCTGCTCTCTCCCGGGGCCTGAGCCTCACCCGGAACCTGGGGGTGGGCTCACTTGCAGTGGGCTCACTCACGCGCACAGCAAAATGCGTCCACCCTCCGGCAGAGGGCTCTTTCAGCCGAAGCAGGGATGCTCTACGGAGTTGTTCCTTTGAGTTAGGTGGTTGGCTACTTAGGCCCGCAGGCACACCCGGGGCCAGGGTCCCAGCCTCATAAACAAGAGGTGTGTTGAGAGCCGCCTCGCGCACCGGCCTGCTTCTCACTCCATTTCACGTGGGGGACCCTTTCCCGGCCTCTCCTACAAGAACACTGGAAAATTGCTCCAGCTTCAGGGACGGCGAAGTTCACTAAAGCGCAGCTAAGTCGGTAGCATGGATTCTTGGCGTTGGTAGCCCGGTAGCTAGGCATCCAGGCACACGGGGTACAGCAGTGCCAATCTCCTAAACGGAGAGGGGAGTCGACAGCAGCCTTCCTTTACACTCCTGCTTCTCACTCAGAGTTACGTTTTCGTTCCCTTCCCCAAGCTTTCACCAAAACACACGACAGATGACGCTCACGCTCAGGAAGGGCGATCTTTGCTGAGGCAAGGGTTCTCTACAGCTTTGTCCCTTTGCGATGGGTGGGCGGCCGTTAGGACTCCACGCACGCACGGGAGAGCCGATCTAGGTTCCCGAAACAAGAGCTGAGTCGAGAGGTGCCTTCGGCCCATGCCTATTTCTCCCTCGGAATTCTGCTGGGACTCAGTCCCCAGGTTTGCCCTCCAGCAGAGTTGAAAATGCTGCCACCCTGTGCAGAGGCGAATGAGCTGCAGCTGGGAGTCTTTACAGGCTTCTTTCTGCCAGATCAGTGTGGAGCACCCAGCATTCCAGTGCACACATGGAGCAGTGGCGTTAGCTTCAGGTCACAAGCGCTGGGCCAAGGGGTGCCTTCTGGCCCGGACTTCTGCTCCCTGGCTGTCACGGAAGGAGACCGCTCCCCGGACTCTCACCCACGGCAGCCTGGAAGCTGCTTCCTCCCTCCGAGAGGTGGATGGGAGCCAAAGCACGGCTCCTCTATCGTATGGGTTTTCGAGGAAGACTGCTAGCCATTAGACTCCCATGGAAAGTGGGCCCGCAGTGCTCGTTTCATGAAACACGGGAGGAGTCGTGTTCTGCCTCCTGCCGCCCAGGGCCCGAGTCTCACTTCGAAAAGGCTCTCGGCCTCACTTGCCGTGCTCTCCGCATTCCCACAGCAAACGGCTGCCCACCTCAGCAACGGCTATTGGAGCTGAAGCGCGGGTTCTCACCAGAGCTGTGGCTTCCAGTTAGGGGGCTGCCTTTAGGCCTGCACGCACACACGGGGCAACGGGAATGGCCTCGTCCACACGAGGTGAGTTGACAGCTGCCTTCGGCACCGGCCTGTCTCTCCCCCGATTCTCTGTATGGAGCCCGTCCCCAGGCTCTCTCTCACCCACGCTCCACCCTAAACCGCTTCCTCCCGCAGAGAGGTCGACGGTAGCTTAAAGCACGGTTTCTGCACACTGTTGTTTCTCCGAGTTGGAACGCCCGCCTTTAGGCTTCCATGCCCAAGTAGGGCCGCAGGGCTGGCTAGATCAACCACACGGCTAGTCGTGTTCTGCCTTCTGCCGGGGCCTGCGTCTCCCTCGCAAAAGGCTTTGGGCTCCCTTGCAGTGCTCTCCTGCACGCACACCACGCCATGCTTCTACCCTCGGGAGCTGCTGGTTTAGCTGAAGCACGGATTCTCTCCCGAGTTCTTCCTTCGAGTTAGGGGGTTGTCTTTGAGGCTCCACGCACCTCCACCGGGGGCATCGGTACTAGACCCGTAACCATGGTGTGAGTTGAGAGCTGCCTTCTGCACCGGCCTGTCTCTCCCACGATTTTACGTAATGGAACCCGTCCCCAGGCTCTCACCCACAGTACACCCTAAACTGCTTCCTCTCACAGGGAGGACGAGGGTAGCTAAAGCACGGTTTCCCTACAGTGTTGCTTCTCCCGGTTGGAACGCGGGCTCTTCGACTTCCATGCGAGAGTGGGGCCGCAGTGCTAACTTCATGAAACAAGTGGGGAGTCGTGTTTTGCTCTCTCCCGGGGCCTGAGCCTCACCCGGAACCTGGGGGTGGGCTCACTTGCAGTGGGCTCACTCACGCGCACAGCAAAATGCGTCCACCCTCCGGCAGAGGGCTCTTTCAGCCGAAGCAGGGATGCTCTACGGAGTTGTTCCTTTGAGTTAGGTGGTTGGCTACTTAGGCCCGCAGGCACACCCGGGGCCAGGGTCCCAGCCTCATAAACAAGAGGTGTGTTGAGAGCCGCCTCGCGCACCGGCCTGCTTCTCACTCCATTTCACGTGGGGGACCCTTTCCCGGCCTCTCCTACAAGAACACTGGAAAATTGCTCCAGCTTCAGGGACGGCGAAGTTCACTAAAGCGCAGCTAAGTCGGTAGCATGGATTCTTGGCGTTGGTAGCCCGGTAGCTAGGCATCCAGGCACACGGGGTACAGCAGTGCCAATCTCCTAAACGGAGAGGGGAGTCGACAGCAGCCTTCCTTTACACTCCTGCTTCTCACTCAGAGTTACGTTTTCGTTCCCTTCCCCAAGCTTTCACCAAAACACACGACAGATGACGCTCACGCTCAGGAAGGGCGATCTTTGCTGAGGCAAGGGTTCTCTACAGCTTTGTCCCTTTGCGATGGGTGGGCGGCCGTTAGGACTCCACGCACGCACGGGAGAGCCGATCTAGGTTCCCGAAACAAGAGCTGAGTCGAGAGGTGCCTTCGGCCCATGCCTATTTCTCCCTCGGAATTCTGCTGGGACTCAGTCCCCAGGTTTGCCCTCCAGCAGAGTTGAAAATGCTGCCACCCTGTGCAGAGGCGAATGAGCTGCAGCTGGGAGTCTTTACAGGCTTCTTTCTGCCAGATCAGTGTGGAGCACCCAGCATTCCAGTGCACACATGGAGCAGTGGCGTTAGCTTCAGGTCACAAGCGCTGGGCCAAGGGGTGCCTTCTGGCCCGGACTTCTGCTCCCTGGCTGTCACGGAAGGAGACCGCTCCCCGGACTCTCACCCACGGCAGCCTGGAAGCTGCTTCCTCCCTCCGAGAGGTGGATGGGAGCCAAAGCACGGCTCCTCTATCGTATGGGTTTTCGAGGAAGACTGCTAGCCATTAGACTCCCATGGAAAGTGGGCCCGCAGTGCTCGTTTCATGAAACACGGGAGGAGTCGTGTTCTGCCTCCTGCCGCCCAGGGCCCGAGTCTCACTTCGAAAAGGCTCTCGGCCTCACTTGCCGTGCTCTCCGCATTCCCACAGCAAACGGCTGCCCACCTCAGCAACGGCTATTGGAGCTGAAGCGCGGGTTCTCACCAGAGCTGTGGCTTCCAGTTAGGGGGCTGCCTTTAGGCCTGCACGCACACACGGGGCAACGGGAATGGCCTCGTCCACACGAGGTGAGTTGACAGCTGCCTTCGGCACCGGCCTGTCTCTCCCCCGATTCTCTGTATGGAGCCCGTCCCCAGGCTCTCTCTCACCCACGCTCCACCCTAAACCGCTTCCTCCCGCAGAGAGGTCGACGGTAGCTTAAAGCACGGTTTCTGCACACTGTTGTTTCTCCGAGTTGGAACGCCCGCCTTTAGGCTTCCATGCCCAAGTAGGGCCGCAGGGCTGGCTAGATCAACCACACGGCTAGTCGTGTTCTGCCTTCTGCCGGGGCCTGCGTCTCCCTCGCAAAAGGCTTTGGGCTCCCTTGCAGTGCTCTCCTGCACGCACACCACGCCATGCTTCTACCCTCGGGAGCTGCTGGTTTAGCTGAAGCACGGATTCTCTCCCGAGTTCTTCCTTCGAGTTAGGGGGTTGTCTTTGAGGCTCCACGCACCTCCACCGGGGGCATCGGTACTAGACCCGTAACCATGGTGTGAGTTGAGAGCTGCCTTCTGCACCGGCCTGTCTCTCCCACGATTTTACGTAATGGAACCCGTCCCCAGGCTCTCACCCACAGTACACCCTAAACTGCTTCCTCTCACAGGGAGGACGAGGGTAGCTAAAGCACGGTTTCCCTACAGTGTTGCTTCTCCCGGCTGGAACGCGGGCTCTTCGACTTCCATGCGAGAGTGGGGCCGCAGTGCTAACTTCATGAAACAAGTGGGGAGTCGTGTTCTGCTCTCTCCCGGGGCCTGAGCCTCACCCGGAACCTGGGGGTGGGCTCACTTGCAGTGGGCTCACTCACGCGCACAGCAAAATGCGTCCACCCTCCGGCAGAGGGCTCTTTCAGCCGAAGCAGGGATGCTCTACGGAGTTGTTCCTTTGAGTTAGGTGGTTGGCTACTTAGGCCCGCAGGCACACCCGGGGCCAGGGTCCCAGCCTCATAAACAAGAGGTGTGTTGAGAGCCGCCTCGCGCACCGGCCTGCTTCTCACTCCATTTCACGTGGGGGACCCTTTCCCGGCCTCTCCTACAAGAACACTGGAAAATTGCTCCAGCTTCAGGGACGGCGAAGTTCACTAAAGCGCAGCTAAGTCGGTAGCATGGATTCTTGGCGTTGGTAGCCCGGTAGCTAGGCATCCAGGCACACGGGGTACAGCAGTGCCAATCTCCTAAACGGAGAGGGGAGTCGACAGCAGCCTTCCTTTACACTCCTGCTTCTCACTCAGAGTTACGTTTTCGTTCCCTTCCCCAAGCTTTCACCAAAACACACGACAGATGACGCTCACGCTCAGGAAGGGCGATCTTTGCTGAGGCAAGGGTTCTCTACAGCTTTGTCCCTTTGCGATGGGTGGGCGGCCGTTAGGACTCCACGCACGCACGGGAGAGCCGATCTAGGTTCCCGAAACAAGAGCTGAGTCGAGAGGTGCCTTCGGCCCATGCCTATTTCTCCCTCGGAATTCTGCTGGGACTCAGTCCCCAGGTTTGCCCTCCAGCAGAGTTGAAAATGCTGCCACCCTGTGCAGAGGCGAATGAGCTGCAGCTGGGAGTCTTTACAGGCTTCTTTCTGCCAGATCAGTGTGGAGCACCCAGCATTCCAGTGCACACATGGAGCAGTGGCGTTAGCTTCAGGTCACAAGCGCTGGGCCAAGGGGTGCCTTCTGGCCCGGACTTCTGCTCCCTGGCTGTCACGGAAGGAGACCGCTCCCCGGACTCTCACCCACGGCAGCCTGGAAGCTGCTTCCTCCCTCCGAGAGGTGGATGGGAGCCAAAGCACGGCTCCTCTATCGTATGGGTTTTCGAGGAAGACTGCTAGCCATTAGACTCCCATGGAAAGTGGGCCCGCAGTGCTCGTTTCATGAAACACGGGAGGAGTCGTGTTCTGCCTCCTGCCGCCCAGGGCCCGAGTCTCACTTCGAAAAGGCTCTCGGCCTCACTTGCCGTGCTCTCCGCATTCCCACAGCAAACGGCTGCCCACCTCAGCAACGGCTATTGGAGCTGAAGCGCGGGTTCTCACCAGAGCTGTGGCTTCCAGTTAGGGGGCTGCCTTTAGGCCTGCACGCACACACGGGGCAACGGGAATGGCCTCGTCCACACGAGGTGAGTTGACAGCTGCCTTCGGCACCGGCCTGTCTCTCCCCCGATTCTCTGTATGGAGCCCGTCCCCAGGCTCTCTCTCACCCACGCTCCACCCTAAACCGCTTCCTCCCGCAGAGAGGTCGACGGTAGCTTAAAGCACGGTTTCTGCACACTGTTGTTTCTCCGAGTTGGAACGCCCGCCTTTAGGCTTCCATGCCCAAGTAGGGCCGCAGGGCTGGCTAGATCAACCACACGGCTAGTCGTGTTCTGCCTTCTGCCGGGGCCTGCGTCTCCCTCGCAAAAGGCTTTGGGCTCCCTTGCAGTGCTCTCCTGCACGCACACCACGCCATGCTTCTACCCTCGGGAGCTGCTGGTTTAGCTGAAGCACGGATTCTCTCCCGAGTTCTTCCTTCGAGTTAGGGGGTTGTCTTTGAGGCTCCACGCACCTCCACCGGGGGCATCGGTACTAGACCCGTAACCATGGTGTGAGTTGAGAGCTGCCTTCTGCACCGGCCTGTCTCTCCCACGATTTTACGTAATGGAACCCGTCCCCAGGCTCTCACCCACAGTACACCCTAAACTGCTTCCTCTCACAGGGAGGACGAGGGTAGCTAAAGCACGGTTTCCCTACAGTGTTGCTTCTCCCGGCTGGAACGCGGGCTCTTCGACTTCCATGCGAGAGTGGGGCCGCAGTGCTAACTTCATGAAACAAGTGGGGAGTCGTGTTCTGCTCTCTCCCGGGGCCTGAGCCTCACCCGGAACCTGGGGGTGGGCTCACTTGCAGTGGGCTCCCTCACGCGCACAGCAAAATGCGTCCACCCTCCGGCAGAGGGCTCTTTCAGCCGAAGCAGGGATGCTCTACGGAGTTGTTCCTTTGAGTTAGGTGGTTGGCTACTTAGGCCCGCAGGCACACCCGGGGCCAGGGTCCCAGCCTCATAAACAAGAGGTGTGTTGAGAGCCGCCTCGCGCACCGGCCTGCTTCTCACTCCATTTCACGTGGGGGACCCTTTCCCGGCCTCTCCTACAAGAACACTGGGAAATTGCTCCAGCTTCAGGGACGGCGAAGTTCACTAAAGCGCAGCTAAGTCGGTAGCATGGATTCTTGGCGTTGGTAGCCCGGTAGCTAGGCATCCAGGCACACGGGGTACAGCAGTGCCAATCTCCTAAACGGAGAGGGGAGTCGACAGCAGCCTTCCTTTACACTCCTGCTTCTCACTCAGAGTTACGTTTTCGTTCCCTTCCCCAAGCTTTCACCAAAACACACGACAGATGACGCTCACGCTCAGGAAGGGCGATCTTTGCTGAGGCAAGGGTTCTCTACAGCTTTGTCCCTTTGCGATGGGTGGGCGGCCGTTAGGACTCCACGCACGCACGGGAGAGCCGATCTAGGTTCCCGAAACAAGAGCTGAGTCGAGAGGTGCCTTCGGCCCATGCCTATTTCTCCCTCGGAATTCTGCTGGGACTCAGTCCCCAGGTTTGCCCTCCAGCAGAGTTGAAAATGCTGCCACCCTGTGCAGAGGCGAATGAGCTGCAGCTGGGAGTCTTTACAGGCTTCTTTCTGCCAGATCAGTGTGGAGCACCCAGCATTCCAGTGCACACATGGAGCAGTGGCGTTAGCTTCAGGTCACAAGCGCTGGGCCAAGGGGTGCCTTCTGGCCCGGACTTCTGCTCCCTGGCTGTCACGGAAGGAGACCGCTCCCCGGACTCTCACCCACGGCAGCCTGGAAGCTGCTTCCTCCCTCCGAGAGGTGGATGGGAGCCAAAGCACGGCTCCTCTATCGTATGGGTTTTCGAGGAAGACTGCTAGCCATTAGACTCCCATGGAAAGTGGGCCCGCAGTGCTCGTTTCATGAAACACGGGAGGAGTCGTGTTCTGCCTCCTGCCGCCCAGGGCCCGAGTCTCACTTCGAAAAGGCTCTCGGCCTCACTTGCCGTGCTCTCCGCATTCCCACAGCAAACGGCTGCCCACCTCAGCAACGGCTATTGGAGCTGAAGCGCGGGTTCTCACCAGAGCTGTGGCTTCCAGTTAGGGGGCTGCCTTTAGGCCTGCACGCACACACGGGGCAACGGGAATGGCCTCGTCCACACGAGGTGAGTTGACAGCTGCCTTCGGCACCGGCCTGTCTCTCCCCCGATTCTCTGTATGGAGCCCGTCCCCAGGCTCTCTCTCACCCACGCTCCACCCTAAACCGCTTCCTCCCGCAGAGAGGTCGACGGTAGCTTAAAGCACGGTTTCTGCACACTGTTGTTTCTCCGAGTTGGAACGCCCGCCTTTAGGCTTCCATGCCCAAGTAGGGCCGCAGGGCTGGCTAGATCAACCACACGGCTAGTCGTGTTCTGCCTTCTGCCGGGGCCTGCGTCTCCCTCGCAAAAGGCTTTGGGCTCCCTTGCAGTGCTCTCCTGCACGCACACCACGCCATGCTTCTACCCTCGGGAGCTGCTGGTTTAGCTGAAGCACGGATTCTCTCCCGAGTTCTTCCTTCGAGTTAGGGGGTTGTCTTTGAGGCTCCACGCACCTCCACCGGGGGCATCGGTACTAGACCCGTAACCATGGTGTGAGTTGAGAGCTGCCTTCTGCACCGGCCTGTCTCTCCCACGATTTTACGTAATGGAACCCGTCCCCAGGCTCTCACCCACAGTACACCCTAAACTGCTTCCTCTCACAGGGAGGACGAGGGTAGCTAAAGCACGGTTTCCCTACAGTGTTGCTTCTCCCGGCTGGAACGCGGGCTCTTCGACTTCCATGCGAGAGTGGGGCCGCAGTGCTAACTTCATGAAACAAGTGGGGAGTCGTGTTCTGCTCTCTCCCGGGGCCTGAGCCTCACCCGGAACCTGGGGGTGGGCTCACTTGCAGTGGGCTCCCTCACGCGCACAGCAAAATGCGTCCACCCTCCGGCAGAGGGCTCTTTCAGCCGAAGCAGGGATGCTCTACGGAGTTGTTCCTTTGAGTTAGGTGGTTGGCTACTTAGGCCCGCAGGCACACCCGGGGCCAGGGTCCCAGCCTCATAAACAAGAGGTGTGTTGAGAGCCGCCTCGCGCACCGGCCTGCTTCTCACTCCATTTCACGTGGGGGACCCTTTCCCGGCCTCTCCTACAAGAACACTGGAAAATTGCTCCAGCTTCAGGGACGGCGAAGTTCACTAAAGCGCAGCTAAGTCGGTAGCATGGATTCTTGGCGTTGGTAGCCCGGTAGCTAGGCATCCAGGCACACGGGGTACAGCAGTGCCAATCTCCTAAACGGAGAGGGGAGTCGACAGCAGCCTTCCTTTACACTCCTGCTTCTCACTCAGAGTTACGTTTTCGTTCCCTTCCCCAAGCTTTCACCAAAACACACGACAGATGACGCTCATGCTCAAGAAGGGCGATCTTTGCTGAGGCAAGGGTTCTCTACAGCTTTGTCCCTTTGCGATGGGTGGGCGGCCGTTAGGACTCCACGCACGCACGGGAGAGCCGATCTAGGTTCCCGAAACAAGAGCTGAGTCGAGAGGTGCCTTCTGCCCATGCCTATTTCTCCCTCGGAATTCTGCTGGGACTCAGTCCCCAGGTTTGCCCTCCAGCAGAGTTGAAAATGCTGCCACCCTGTGCAGAGGCGAATGAGCTGCAGCTGGGAGTCTTTACAGGCTTCTTTCTGCCAGATCAGTGTGGAGCACCCAGCATTCCAGTGCACACATGGAGCAGTGGCGTTAGCTTCAGGTCACAAGCGCTGGGCCAAGGGGTGCCTTCTGGCCCGGACTTCTGCTCCCTGGCTGTCACGGAAGGAGACCGCTCCCCGGACTCTCACCCACGGCAGCCTGGAAGCTGCTTCCTCCCTCCGAGAGGTGGATGGGAGCTAAAGCACGGCTCCTCTATCGTATGGGTTTTCGAGGAAGACTGCTAGCCATTAGACTCCCATGGAAAGTGGGCCCGCAGTGCTCGTTTCATGAAACACGGGAGGAGTCGTGTTCTGCCTCCTGCCGCCCAGGGCCCGAGTCTCACTTCGAAAAGGCTCTCGGCCTCACTTGCCGTGCTCTCCGCATTCCCACAGCAAACGGCTGCCCACCTCAGCAACGGCTATTGGAGCTGAAGCGCGGGTTCTCACCAGAGCTGTGGCTTCCAGTTAGGGGGCTGCCTTTAGGCCTGCACGCACACACGGGGCAACGGGAATGGCCTCGTCCACACGAGGTGAGTTGACAGCTGCCCTCGGCACCGGCCTGTCTCTCCCCCGATTCTCTGTATGGAGCCCGTCCCCAGGCTCTCTCTCACCCACGCTCCACCCTAAACCGCTTCCTCCCGCAGAGAGGTCGACGGTAGCTTAAAGCACGGTTTCTGCACACTGTTGTTTCTCCGCGTTGGAACGCCCGCCTTTAGGCTTCCATGCCCAAGTAGGGCCGCAGGGCTGGCTAGATCAACCACACGGCTAGTCGTGTTCTGCCTTCTGCCGGGGCCTGCGTCTCCCTCGCAAAAGGCTTTGGGCTCCCTTGCAGGGCTCTCCTGCACGCATACCACGCCATGCTTCTACCCTCGGGAGCTGCTGGTTTAGCTGAAGCACGGATTCTCTCCCGAGTTCTTCCTTCGAGTTAGGGGGTTGTCTTTGAGGCTCCACGCACCTCCACCGGGGGCATCGGTACTAGACCCGTCACCATGGTGTGAGTTGAGAGCTGCCTTCTGCACCGGCCTGTCTCTCCCACGATTTTACGTAATGGAGCCCGTCCCCAGGCTCTCACCCACAGTACACCCTAAACTGCTTCCTCTCACAGGGAGGACGAGGGTAGCGAAAGCACGGTTTCCCTACAGTGTTGCTTCTCCCGGTTGGAACGCGGGCTCTTCGACTTCCATGCGAGAGTGGGGCCGCAGTGCTAACTTCATGAAACAAGTGGGGAGTCGTGTTCTGCTCTCTCCCGGGGCCTGAGCCTCACCCGGAACCTGGGGGTGGGCTCACTTGCAGTGGGCTCACTCACGCGCACAGCAAAATGCGTCCACCCTCCGGCAGAGGGCTCTTTCAGCCGAAGCAGGGATGCTCTACGGAGTTGTTCCTTTGAGTTAGGTGGTTGGCTACTTAGGCCCGCAGGCACACCCGGGGCCAGGGTCCCAGCCTCATAAACAAGAGGTGTGTTGAGAGCCGCCTCGCGCACCGGCCTGCTTCTCACTCCATTTCACGTGGGGGACCCTTTCCCGGCCTCTCCTACAAGAACACTGGAAAATTGCTCCAGCTTCAGGGACGGCGAAGTTCAGTAAAGCGCAGCTAAGTCGGTAGCATGGATTCTTGGCGTTGGTAGCCCGGTAGCTAGGCATCCAGGCACACGGGGTACAGCAGTGCCAATCTCCTAAACGGAGAGGGGAGTCGACAGCAGCCTTCCTTTACACTCCTGCTTCTCACTCAGAGTTACGTTTTCGTTCCCTTCCCCAAGCTTTCACCAAAACACACGACAGATGACGCTCACGCTCAGGAAGGGCGATCTTTGCTGAGGCAAGGGTTCTCTACAGCTTTGTCCCTTTGCGATGGGTGGGCGGCCGTTAGGACTCCACGCACGCACGGGAGAGCCGATCTAGGTTCCCGAAACAAGAGCTGAGTCGAGAGGTGCCTTCGGCCCATGCCTATTTCTCCCTCGGAATTCTGCTGGGACTCAGTCCCCAGGTTTGCCCTCCAGCAGAGTTGAAAATGCTGCCACCCTGTGCAGAGGCGAATGAGCTGCAGCTGGGAGTCTTTACAGGCTTCTTTCTGCCAGATCAGTGTGGAGCACCCAGCATTCCAGTGCACACATGGAGCAGTGGCGTTAGCTTCAGGTCACAAGCGCTGGGCCAAGGGGTGCCTTCTGGCCCGGACTTCTGCTCCCTGGCTGTCACGGAAGGAGACCGCTCCCCGGACTCTCACCCACGGCAGCCTGGAAGCTGCTTCCTCCCTCCGAGAGGTGGATGGGAGCTAAAGCACGGCTCCTCTATCGTATGGGTTTTCGAGGAAGACTGCTAGCCATTAGACTCCCATGGAAAGTGGGCCCGCAGTGCTCGTTTCATGAAACACGGGAGGAGTCGTGTTCTGCCTCCTGCCGCCCAGGGCCCGAGTCTCACTTCGAAAAGGCTCTCGGCCTCACTTGCCGTGCTCTCCGCATTCCCACAGCAAACGGCTGCCCACCTCAGCAACGGCTATTGGAGCTGAAGCGCGGGTTCTCACCAGAGCTGTGGCTTCCAGTTAGGGGGCTGCCTTTAGGCCTGCACGCACACACGGGGCAACGGGAATGGCCTCGTCCACACGAGGTGAGTTGACAGCTGCCTTCGGCACCGGCCTGTCTCTCCCCCGATTCTCTGTATGGAGCCCGTCCCCAGGCTCTCTCTCACCCACGCTCCACCCTAAACCGCTTCCTCCCGCAGAGAGGTCGACGGTAGCTTAAAGCACGGTTTCTGCACACTGTTGTTTCTCCGCGTTGGAACGCCCGCCTTTAGGCTTCCATGCCCAAGTAGGGCCGCAGGGCTGGCTAGATCAACCACACGGCTAGTCGTGTTCTGCCTTCTGCCGGGGCCTGCGTCTCCCTCGCAAAAGGCTTTGGGCTCCCTTGCAGGGCTCTCCTGCACGCACACCACGCCATGCTTCTACCCTCGGGAGCTGCTGGTTTAGCTGAAGCACGGATTCTCTCCCGAGTTCTTCCTTCGAGTTAGGGGGTTGTCTTTGAGGCTCCACGCACCTCCACCGGGGGCATCGGTACTAGACCCGTCACCATGGTGTGAGTTGAGAGCTGCCTTCTGCACCGGCCTGTCTCTCCCACGATTTTACGTAATGGAGCCCGTCCCCAGGCTCTCACCCACAGTACACCCTAAACTGCTTCCTCTCACAGGGAGGACGAGGGTAGCGAAAGCACGGTTTCCCTACAGTGTTGCTTCTCCCGGCTGGAACGCGGGCTCTTCGACTTCCATGCGAGAGTGGGGCCGCAGTGCTAACTTCATGAAACAAGTGGGGAGTCGTGTTCTGCTCTCTCCCGGGGCCTGAGCCTCACCCGGAACCTGGGGGTGGGCTCACTTGCAGTGGGCTCCCTCACGCGCACAGCAAAATGCGTCCACCCTCCGGCAGAGGGCTCTTTCAGCCGAAGCAGGGATGCTCTACGGAGTTGTTCCTTTGAGTTAGGTGGTTGGCTACTTAGGCCCGCAGGCACACCCGGGGCCAGGGTCCCAGCCTCATAAACAAGAGGTGTGTTGAGAGCCGCCTCGCGCACCGGCCTGCTTCTCACTCCATTTCACGTGGGGGACCCTTTCCCGGCCTCTCCTACAAGAACACTGGAAAATTGCTCCAGCTTCAGGGACGGCGAAGTTCACTAAAGCGCAGCTAAGTCGGTAGCATGGATTCTTGGCGTTGGTAGCCCGGTAGCTAGGCATCCAGGCACACGGGGTACAGCAGTGCCAATCTCCTAAACGGAGAGGGGAGTCGACAGCAGCCTTCCTTTACACTCCTGCTTCTCACTCAGAGTTACGTTTTCGTTCCCTTCCCCAAGCTTTCACCAAAACACACGACAGATGACGCTCACGCTCAGGAAGGGCGATCTTTGCTGAGGCAAGGGTTCTCTACAGCTTTGTCCCTTTGCGATGGGTGGGCGGCCGTTAGGACTCCACGCACGCACGGGAGAGCCGATCTAGGTTCCCGAAACAAGAGCTGAGTCGAGAGGTGCCTTCGGCCCATGCCTATTTCTCCCTCGGAATTCTGCTGGGACTCAGTCCCCAGGTTTGCCCTCCAGCAGAGTTGAAAATGCTGCCACCCTGTGCAGAGGCGAATGAGCTGCAGCTGGGAGTCTTTACAGGCTTCTTTCTGCCAGATCAGTGTGGAGCACCCAGCATTCCAGTGCACACATGGAGCAGTGGCGTTAGCTTCAGGTCACAAGCGCTGGGCCAAGGGGTGCCTTCTGGCCCGGACTTCTGCTCCCTGGCTGTCACGGAAGGAGACCGCTCCCCGGACTCTCACCCACGGCAGCCTGGAAGCTGCTTCCTCCCTCCGAGAGGTGGATGGGAGCCAAAGCACGGCTCCTCTATCGTATGGGTTTTCGAGGAAGACTGCTAGCCATTAGACTCCCATGGAAAGTGGGCCCGCAGTGCTCGTTTCATGAAACACGGGAGGAGTCGTGTTCTGCCTCCTGCCGCCCAGGGCCCGAGTCTCACTTCGAAAAGGCTCTCGGCCTCACTTGCCGTGCTCTCCGCATTCCCACAGCAAACGGCTGCCCACCTCAGCAACGGCTATTGGAGCTGAAGCGCGGGTTCTCACCAGAGCTGTGGCTTCCAGTTAGGGGGCTGCCTTTAGGCCTGCACGCACACACGGGGCAACGGGAATGGCCTCGTCCACACGAGGTGAGTTGACAGCTGCCTTCGGCACCGGCCTGTCTCTCCCCCGATTCTCTGTATGGAGCCCGTCCCCAGGCTCTCTCTCACCCACGCTCCACCCTAAACCGCTTCCTCCCGCAGAGAGGTCGACGGTAGCTTAAAGCACGGTTTCTGCACACTGTTGTTTCTCCGAGTTGGAACGCCCGCCTTTAGGCTTCCATGCCCAAGTAGGGCCGCAGGGCTGGCTAGATCAACCACACGGCTAGTCGTGTTCTGCCTTCTGCCGGGGCCTGCGTCTCCCTCGCAAAAGGCTTTGGGCTCCCTTGCAGTGCTCTCCTGCACGCACACCACGCCATGCTTCTACCCTCGGGAGCTGCTGGTTTAGCTGAAGCACGGATTCTCTCCCGAGTTCTTCCTTCGAGTTAGGGGGTTGTCTTTGAGGCTCCACGCACCTCCACCGGGGGCATCGGTACTAGACCCGTAACCATGGTGTGAGTTGAGAGCTGCCTTCTGCACCGGCCTGTCTCTCCCACGATTTTACGTAATGGAACCCGTCCCCAGGCTCTCACCCACAGTACACCCTAAACTGCTTCCTCTCACAGGGAGGACGAGGGTAGCTAAAGCACGGTTTCCCTACAGTGTTGCTTCTCCCGGTTGGAACGCGGGCTCTTCGACTTCCATGCGAGAGTGGGGCCGCAGTGCTAACTTCATGAAACAAGTGGGGAGTCGTGTTCTGCTCTCTCCCGGGGCCTGAGCCTCACCCGGAACCTGGGGGTGGGCTCACTTGCAGTGGGCTCACTCACGCGCACAGCAAAATGCGTCCACCCTCCGGCAGAGGGCTCTTTCAGCCGAAGCAGGGATGCTCTACGGAGTTGTTCCTTTGAGTTAGGTGGTTGGCTACTTAGGCCCGCAGGCACACCCGGGGCCAGGGTCCCAGCCTCATAAACAAGAGGTGTGTTGAGAGCCGCCTCGCGCACCGGCCTGCTTCTCACTCCATTTCACGTGGGGGACCCTTTCCCGGCCTCTCCTACAAGAACACTGGAAAATTGCTCCAGCTTCAGGGACGGCGAAGTTCACTAAAGCGCAGCTAAGTCGGTAGCATGGATTCTTGGCGTTGGTAGCCCGGTAGCTAGGCATCCAGGCACACGGGGTACAGCAGTGCCAATCTCCTAAACGGAGAGGGGAGTCGACAGCAGCCTTCCTTTACACTCCTGCTTCTCACTCAGAGTTACGTTTTCGTTCCCTTCCCCAAGCTTTCACCAAAACACACGACAGATGACGCTCACGCTCAGGAAGGGCGATCTTTGCTGAGGCAAGGGTTCTCTACAGCTTTGTCCCTTTGCGATGGGTGGGCGGCCGTTAGGACTCCACGCACGCACGGGAGAGCCGATCTAGGTTCCCGAAACAAGAGCTGAGTCGAGAGGTGCCTTCGGCCCATGCCTATTTCTCCCTCGGAATTCTGCTGGGACTCAGTCCCCAGGTTTGCCCTCCAGCAGAGTTGAAAATGCTGCCACCCTGTGCAGAGGCGAATGAGCTGCAGCTGGGAGTCTTTACAGGCTTCTTTCTGCCAGATCAGTGTGGAGCACCCAGCATTCCAGTGCACACATGGAGCAGTGGCGTTAGCTTCAGGTCACAAGCGCTGGGCCAAGGGGTGCCTTCTGGCCCGGACTTCTGCTCCCTGGCTGTCACGGAAGGAGACCGCTCCCCGGACTCTCACCCACGGCAGCCTGGAAGCTGCTTCCTCCCTCCGAGAGGTGGATGGGAGCCAAAGCACGGCTCCTCTATCGTATGGGTTTTCGAGGAAGACTGCTAGCCATTAGACTCCCATGGAAAGTGGGCCCGCAGTGCTCGTTTCATGAAACACGGGAGGAGTCGTGTTCTGCCTCCTGCCGCCCAGGGCCCGAGTCTCACTTCGAAAAGGCTCTCGGCCTCACTTGCCGTGCTCTCCGCATTCCCACAGCAAACGGCTGCCCACCTCAGCAACGGCTATTGGAGCTGAAGCGCGGGTTCTCACCAGAGCTGTGGCTTCCAGTTAGGGGGCTGCCTTTAGGCCTGCACGCACACACGGGGCAACGGGAATGGCCTCGTCCACACGAGGTGAGTTGACAGCTGCCTTCGGCACCGGCCTGTCTCTCCCCCGATTCTCTGTATGGAGCCCGTCCCCAGGCTCTCTCTCACCCACGCTCCACCCTAAACCGCTTCCTCCCGCAGAGAGGTCGACGGTAGCTTAAAGCACGGTTTCTGCACACTGTTGTTTCTCCGCGTTGGAACGCCCGCCTTTAGGCTTCCATGCCCAAGTAGGGCCGCAGGGCTGGCTAGATCAACCACACGGCTAGTCGTGTTCTGCCTTCTGCCGGGGCCTGCGTCTCCCTCGCAAAAGGCTTTGGGCTCCCTTGCAGTGCTCTCCTGCACGCACACCACGCCATGCTTCTACCCTCGGGAGCTGCTGGTTTAGCTGAAGCACGGATTCTCTCCCGAGTTCTTCCTTCGAGTTAGGGGGTTGTCTTTGAGGCTCCACGCACCTCCACCGGGGGCATCGGTACTAGACCCGTCACCATGGTGTGAGTTGAGAGCTGCCTTCTGCACCGGCCTGTCTCTCCCACGATTTTACGTAATGGAACCCGTCCCCAGGCTCTCACCCACAGTACACCCTAAACTGCTTCCTCTCACAGGGAGGACGAGGGTAGCTAAAGCACGGTTTCCCTACAGTGTTGCTTCTCCCGGTTGGAACGCGGGCTCTTCGACTTCCATGCGAGAGTGGGGCCGCAGTGCTAACTTCATGAAACAAGTGGGGAGTCGTGTTCTGCTCTCTCCCGGGGCCTGAGCCTCACCCGGAACCTGGGGGTGGGCTCACTTGCAGTGGGCTCACTCACGCGCACAGCAAAATGCGTCCACCCTCCGGCAGAGGGCTCTTTCAGCCGAAGCAGGGATGCTCTACGGAGTTGTTCCTTTGAGTTAGGTGGTTGGCTACTTAGGCCCGCAGGCACACCCGGGGCCAGGGTCCCAGCCTCATAAACAAGAGGTGTGTTGAGAGCCGCCTCGCGCACCGGCCTGCTTCTCACTCCATTTCACGTGGGGGACCCTTTCCCGGCCTCTCCTACAAGAACACTGGAAAATTGCTCCAGCTTCAGGGACGGCGAAGTTCACTAAAGCGCAGCTAAGTCGGTAGCATGGATTCTTGGCGTTGGTAGCCCGGTAGCTAGGCATCCAGGCACACGGGGTACAGCAGTGCCAATCTCCTAAACGGAGAGGGGAGTCGACAGCAGCCTTCCTTTACACTCCTGCTTCTCACTCAGAGTTACGTTTTCGTTCCCTTCCCCAAGCTTTCACCAAAACACACGACAGATGATGCTCACGCTCAGGAAGGGCGATCTTTGCTGAGGCAAGGGTTCTCTACAGCTTTGTCCCTTTGCGATGGGTGGGCGGCCGTTAGGACTCCACGCACGCACGGGAGAGCCGATCTAGGTTCCCGAAACAAGAGCTGAGTCGAGAGGTGCCTTCGGCCCATGCCTATTTCTCCCTCGGAATTCTGCTGGGACTCAGTCCCCAGGTTTGCCCTCCAGCAGAGTTGAAAATGCTGCCACCCTGTGCAGAGGCGAATGAGCTGCAGCTGGGAGTCTTTACAGGCTTCTTTCTGCCAGATCAGTGTGGAGCACCCAGCATTCCAGTGCACACATGGAGCAGTGGCGTTAGCTTCAGGTCACAAGCGCTGGGCCAAGGGGTGCCTTCTGGCCCGGACTTCTGCTCCCTGGCTGTCACGGAAGGAGACCGCTCCCCGGACTCTCACCCACGGCAGCCTGGAAGCTGCTTCCTCCCTCCGAGAGGTGGATGGGAGCCAAAGCACGGCTCCTCTATCGTATGGGTTTTCGAGGAAGACTGCTAGCCATTAGACTCCCATGGAAAGTGGGCCCGCAGTGCTCGTTTCATGAAACACGGGAGGAGTCGTGTTCTGCCTCCTGCCGCCCAGGGCCCGAGTCTCACTTCGAAAAGGCTCTCGGCCTCACTTGCCGTGCTCTCCACATTCCCACAGCAAACGGCTGCCCACCTCAGCAACGGCTATTGGAGCTGAAGCGCGGGTTCTCACCAGAGCTGTGGCTTCCAGTTAGGGGGCTGCCTTTAGGCCTGCACGCACACACGGGGCAACGGGAATGGCCTCGTCCACACGAGGTGAGTTGACAGCTGCCTTCGGCACCGGCCTGTCTCTCCCCCGATTCTCTGTATGGAGCCCGTCCCCAGGCTCTCTCTCACCCACGCTCCACCCTAAACCGCTTCCTCCCGCAGAGAGGTCGACGGTAGCTTAAAGCACGGTTTCTGCACACTGTTGTTTCTCCGAGTTGGAACGCCCGCCTTTAGGCTTCCATGCCCAAGTAGGGCCGCAGGGCTGGCTAGATCAACCACACGGCTAGTCGTGTTCTGCCTTCTGCCGGGGCCTGCGTCTCCCTCGCAAAAGGCTTTGGGCTCCCTTGCAGTGCTCTCCTGCACGCACACCACGCCATGCTTCTACCCTCGGGAGCTGCTGGTTTAGCTGAAGCACGGATTCTCTCCCGAGTTCTTCCTTCGAGTTAGGGGGTTGTCTTTGAGGCTCCACGCACCTCCACCGGGGGCATCGGTACTAGACCCGTCACCATGGTGTGAGTTGAGAGCTGCCTTCTGCACCGGCCTGTCTCTCCCACGATTTTACGTAATGGAACCCGTCCCCAGGCTCTCACCCACAGTACACCCTAAACTGCTTCCTCTCACAGGGAGGACGAGGGTAGCTAAAGCACGGTTTCCCTACAGTGTTGCTTCTCCCGGTTGGAACGCGGGCTCTTCGACTTCCATGCGAGAGTGGGGCCGCAGTGCTAACTTCATGAAACAAGTGGGGAGTCGTGTTCTGCTCTCTCCCGGGGCCTGAGCCTCACCCGGAACCTGGGGGTGGGCTCACTTGCAGTGGGCTCACTCACGCGCACAGCAAAATGCGTCCACCCTCCGGCAGAGGGCTCTTTCAGCCGAAGCAGGGATGCTCTACGGAGTTGTTCCTTTGAGTTAGGTGGTTGGCTACTTAGGCCCGCAGGCACACCCGGGGCCAGGGTCCCAGCCTCATAAACAAGAGGTGTGTTGAGAGCCGCCTCGCGCACCGGCCTGCTTCTCACTCCATTTCACGTGGGGGACCCTTTCCCGGCCTCTCCTACAAGAACACTGGAAAATTGCTCCAGCTTCAGGGACGGCGAAGTTCACTAAAGCGCAGCTAAGTCGGTAGCATGGATTCTTGGCGTTGGTAGCCCGGTAGCTAGGCATCCAGGCACACGGGGTACAGCAGTGCCAATCTCCTAAACGGAGAGGGGAGTCGACAGCAGCCTTCCTTTACACTCCTGCTTCTCACTCAGAGTTACGTTTTCGTTCCCTTCCCCAAGCTTTCACCAAAACACACGACAGATGACGCTCACGCTCAGGAAGGGCGATCTTTGCTGAGGCAAGGGTTCTCTACAGCTTTGTCCCTTTGCGATGGGTGGGCGGCCGTTAGGACTCCACGCACGCACGGGAGAGCCGATCTAGGTTCCCGAAACAAGAGCTGAGTCGAGAGGTGCCTTCGGCCCATGCCTATTTCTCCCTCGGAATTCTGCTGGGACTCAGTCCCCAGGTTTGCCCTCCAGCAGAGTTGAAAATGCTGCCACCCTGTGCAGAGGCGAATGAGCTGCAGCTGGGAGTCTTTACAGGCTTCTTTCTGCCAGATCAGTGTGGAGCACCCAGCATTCCAGTGCACACATGGAGCAGTGGCGTTAGCTTCAGGTCACAAGCGCTGGGCCAAGGGGTGCCTTCTGGCCCGGACTTCTGCTCCCTGGCTGTCACGGAAGGAGACCGCTCCCCGGACTCTCACCCACGGCAGCCTGGAAGCTGCTTCCTCCCTCCGAGAGGTGGATGGGAGCTAAAGCACGGCTCCTCTATCGTATGGGTTTTCGAGGAAGACTGCTAGCCATTAGACTCCCATGGAAAGTGGGCCCGCAGTGCTCGTTTCATGAAACACGGGAGGAGTCGTGTTCTGCCTCCTGCCGCCCAGGGCCCGAGTCTCACTTCGAAAAGGCTCTCGGCCTCACTTGCCGTGCTCTCCGCATTCCCACAGCAAACGGCTGCCCACCTCAGCAACGGCTATTGGAGCTGAAGCGCGGGTTCTCACCAGAGCTGTGGCTTCCAGTTAGGGGGCTGCCTTTAGGCCTGCACGCACACACGGGGCAACGGGAATGGCCTCGTCCACACGAGGTGAGTTGACAGCTGCCTTCGGCACCGGCCTGTCTCTCCCCCGATTCTCTGTATGGAGCCCGTCCCCAGGCTCTCTCTCACCCACGCTCCACCCTAAACCGCTTCCTCCCGCAGAGAGGTCGACGGTAGCTTAAAGCACGGTTTCTGCACACTGTTGTTTCTCCGCGTTGGAACGCCCGCCTTTAGGCTTCCATGCCCAAGTAGGGCCGCAGGGCTGGCTAGATCAACCACACGGCTAGTCGTGTTCTGCCTTCTGCCGGGGCCTGCGTCTCCCTCGCAAAAGGCTTTGGGCTCCCTTGCAGGGCTCTCCTGCACGCACACCACGCCATGCTTCTACCCTCGGGAGCTGCTGGTTTAGCTGAAGCACGGATTCTCTCCCGAGTTCTTCCTTCGAGTTAGGGGGTTGTCTTTGAGGCTCCACGCACCTCCACCGGGGGCATCGGTACTAGACCCGTCACCATGGTGTGAGTTGAGAGCTGCCTTCTGCACCGGCCTGTCTCTCCCACGATTTTACGTAATGGAGCCCGTCCCCAGGCTCTCACCCACAGTACACCCTAAACTGCTTCCTCTCACAGGGAGGACGAGGGTAGCGAAAGCACGGTTTCCCTACAGTGTTGCTTCTCCCGGTTGGAACGCGGGCTCTTCGACTTCCATGCGAGAGTGGGGCCGCAGTGCTAACTTCATGAAACAAGTGGGGAGTCGTGTTCTGCTCTCTCCCGGGGCCTGAGCCTCACCCGGAACCTGGGGGTGGGCTCACTTGCAGTGGGCTCACTCACGCGCACAGCAAAATGCGTCCACCCTCCGGCAGAGGGCTCTTTCAGCCGAAGCAGGGATGCTCTACGGAGTTGTTCCTTTGAGTTAGGTGGTTGGCTACTTAGGCCCGCAGGCACACCCGGGGCCAGGGTCCCAGCCTCATAAACAAGAGGTGTGTTGAGAGCCGCCTCGCGCACCGGCCTGCTTCTCACTCCATTTCACGTGGGGGACCCTTTCCCGGCCTCTCCTACAAGAACACTGGAAAATTGCTCCAGCTTCAGGGACGGCGAAGTTCAGTAAAGCGCAGCTAAGTCGGTAGCATGGATTCTTGGCGTTGGTAGCCCGGTAGCTAGGCATCCAGGCACACGGGGTACAGCAGTGCCAATCTCCTAAACGGAGAGGGGAGTCGACAGCAGCCTTCCTTTACACTCCTGCTTCTCACTCAGAGTTACGTTTTCGTTCCCTTCCCCAAGCTTTCACCAAAACACACGACAGATGACGCTCACGCTCAAGAAGGGCGATCTTTGCTGAGGCAAGGGTTCTCTACAGCTTTGTCCCTTTGCGATGGGTGGGCGGCCGTTAGGACTCCACGCACGCACGGGAGAGCCGATCTAGGTTCCCGAAACAAGAGCTGAGTCGAGAGGTGCCTTCTGCCCATGCCTATTTCTCCCTCGGAATTCTGCTGGGACTCAGTCCCCAGGTTTGCCCTCCAGCAGAGTTGAAAATGCTGCCACCCTGTGCAGAGGCGAATGAGCTGCAGCTGGGAGTCTTTACAGGCTTCTTTCTGCCAGATCAGTGTGGAGCACCCAGCATTCCAGTGCACACATGGAGCAGTGGCGTTAGCTTCAGGTCACAAGCGCTGGGCCAAGGGGTGCCTTCTGGCCCGGACTTCTGCTCCCTGGCTGTCACGGAAGGAGACCGCTCCCCGGACTCTCACCCACGGCAGCCTGGAAGCTGCTTCCTCCCTCCGAGAGGTGGATGGGAGCTAAAGCACGGCTCCTCTATCGTATGGGTTTTCGAGGAAGACTGCTAGCCATTAGACTCCCATGGAAAGTGGGCCCGCAGTGCTCGTTTCATGAAACACGGGAGGAGTCGTGTTCTGCCTCCTGCCGCCCAGGGCCCGAGTCTCACTTCGAAAAGGCTCTCGGCCTCACTTGCCGTGCTCTCCGCATTCCCACAGCAAACGGCTGCCCACCTCAGCAACGGCTATTGGAGCTGAAGCGCGGGTTCTCACCAGAGCTGTGGCTTCCAGTTAGGGGGCTGCCTTTAGGCCTGCACGCACACACGGGGCAACGGGAATGGCCTCGTCCACACGAGGTGAGTTGACAGCTGCCTTCGGCACCGGCCTGTCTCTCCCCCGATTCTCTGTATGGAGCCCGTCCCCAGGCTCTCTCTCACCCACGCTCCACCCTAAACCGCTTCCTCCCGCAGAGAGGTCGACGGTAGCTTAAAGCACGGTTTCTGCACACTGTTGTTTCTCCGCGTTGGAACGCCCGCCTTTAGGCTTCCATGCCCAAGTAGGGCCGCAGGGCTGGCTAGATCAACCACACGGCTAGTCGTGTTCTGCCTTCTGCCGGGGCCTGCGTCTCCCTCGCAAAAGGCTTTGGGCTCCCTTGCAGGGCTCTCCTGCACGCACACCACGCCATGCTTCTACCCTCGGGAGCTGCTGGTTTAGCTGAAGCACGGATTCTCTCCCGAGTTCTTCCTTCGAGTTAGGGGGTTGTCTTTGAGGCTCCACGCACCTCCACCGGGGGCATCGGTACTAGACCCGTCACCATGGTGTGAGTTGAGAGCTGCCTTCTGCACCGGCCTGTCTCTCCCACGATTTTACGTAATGGAGCCCGTCCCCAGGCTCTCACCCACAGTACACCCTAAACTGCTTCCTCTCACAGGGAGGACGAGGGTAGCGAAAGCACGGTTTCCCTACAGTGTTGCTTCTCCCGGTTGGAACGCGGGCTCTTCGACTTCCATGCGAGAGTGGGGCCGCAGTGCTAACTTCATGAAACAAGTGGGGAGTCGTGTTCTGCTCTCTCCCGGGGCCTGAGCCTCACCCGGAACCTGGGGGTGGGCTCACTTGCAGTGGGCTCACTCACGCGCACAGCAAAATGCGTCCACCCTCCGGCAGAGGGCTCTTTCAGCCGAAGCAGGGATGCTCTACGGAGTTGTTCCTTTGAGTTAGGTGGTTGGCTACTTAGGCCCGCAGGCACACCCGGGGCCAGGGTCCCAGCCTCATAAACAAGAGGTGTGTTGAGAGCCGCCTCGCGCACCGGCCTGCTTCTCACTCCATTTCACGTGGGGGACCCTTTCCCGGCCTCTCCTACAAGAACACTGGAAAATTGCTCCAGCTTCAGGGACGGCGAAGTTCACTAAAGCGCAGCTAAGTCGGTAGCATGGATTCTTGGCGTTGGTAGCCCGGTAGCTAGGCATCCAGGCACACGGGGTACAGCAGTGCCAATCTCCTAAACGGAGAGGGGAGTCGACAGCAGCCTTCCTTTACACTCCTGCTTCTCACTCAGAGTTACGTTTTCGTTCCCTTCCCCAAGCTTTCACCAAAACACACGACAGATGACGCTCACGCTCAAGAAGGGCGATCTTTGCTGAGGCAAGGGTTCTCTACAGCTTTGTCCCTTTGCGATGGGTGGGCGGCCGTTAGGACTCCACGCACGCACGGGAGAGCCGATCTAGGTTCCCGAAACAAGAGCTGAGTCGAGAGGTGCCTTCTGCCCATGCCTATTTCTCCCTCGGAATTCTGCTGGGACTCAGTCCCCAGGTTTGCCCTCCAGCAGAGTTGAAAATGCTGCCACCCTGTGCAGAGGCGAATGAGCTGCAGCTGGGAGTCTTTACAGGCTTCTTTCTGCCAGATCAGTGTGGAGCACCCAGCATTCCAGTGCACACATGGAGCAGTGGCGTTAGCTTCAGGTCACAAGCGCTGGGCCAAGGGGTGCCTTCTGGCCCGGACTTCTGCTCCCTGGCTGTCACGGAAGGAGACCGCTCCCCGGACTCTCACCCACGGCAGCCTGGAAGCTGCTTCCTCCCTCCGAGAGGTGGATGGGAGCTAAAGCACGGCTCCTCTATCGTATGGGTTTTCGAGGAAGACTGCTAGCCATTAGACTCCCATGGAAAGTGGGCCCGCAGTGCTCGTTTCATGAAACACGGGAGGAGTCGTGTTCTGCCTCCTGCCGCCCAGGGCCCGAGTCTCACTTCGAAAAGGCTCTCGGCCTCACTTGCCGTGCTCTCCGCATTCCCACAGCAAACGGCTGCCCACCTCAGCAACGGCTATTGGAGCTGAAGCGCGGGTTCTCACCAGAGCTGTGGCTTCCAGTTAGGGGGCTGCCTTTAGGCCTGCACGCACACACGGGGCAACGGGAATGGCCTCGTCCACACGAGGTGAGTTGACAGCTGCCTTCGGCACCGGCCTGTCTCTCCCCCGATTCTCTGTATGGAGCCCGTCCCCAGGCTCTCTCTCACCCACGCTCCACCCTAAACCGCTTCCTCCCGCAGAGAGGTCGACGGTAGCTTAAAGCACGGTTTCTGCACACTGTTGTTTCTCCGCGTTGGAACGCCCGCCTTTAGGCTTCCATGCCCAAGTAGGGCCGCAGGGCTGGCTAGATCAACCACACGGCTAGTCGTGTTCTGCCTTCTGCCGGGGCCTGCGTCTCCCTCGCAAAAGGCTTTGGGCTCCCTTGCAGGGCTCTCCTGCACGCACACCACGCCATGCTTCTACCCTCGGGAGCTGCTGGTTTAGCTGAAGCACGGATTCTCTCCCGAGTTCTTCCTTCGAGTTAGGGGGTTGTCTTTGAGGCTCCACGCACCTCCACCGGGGGCATCGGTACTAGACCCGTCACCATGGTGTGAGTTGAGAGCTGCCTTCTGCACCGGCCTGTCTCTCCCACGATTTTACGTAATGGAGCCCGTCCCCAGGCTCTCACCCACAGTACACCCTAAACTGCTTCCTCTCACAGGGAGGACGAGGGTAGCGAAAGCACGGTTTCCCTACAGTGTTGCTTCTCCCGGTTGGAACGCGGGCTCTTCGACTTCCATGCGAGAGTGGGGCCGCAGTGCTAACTTCATGAAACAAGTGGGGAGTCGTGTTCTGCTCTCTCCCGGGGCCTGAGCCTCACCCGGAACCTGGGGGTGGGCTCACTTGCAGTGGGCTCACTCACGCGCACAGCAAAATGCGTCCACCCTCCGGCAGAGGGCTCTTTCAGCCGAAGCAGGGATGCTCTACGGAGTTGTTCCTTTGAGTTAGGTGGTTGGCTACTTAGGCCCGCAGGCACACCCGGGGCCAGGGTCCCAGCCTCATAAACAAGAGGTGTGTTGAGAGCCGCCTCGCGCACCGGCCTGCTTCTCACTCCATTTCACGTGGGGGACCCTTTCCCGGCCTCTCCTACAAGAACACTGGAAAATTGCTCCAGCTTCAGGGACGGCGAAGTTCAGTAAAGCGCAGCTAAGTCGGTAGCATGGATTCTTGGCGTTGGTAGCCCGGTAGCTAGGCATCCAGGCACACGGGGTACAGCAGTGCCAATCTCCTAAACGGAGAGGGGAGTCGACAGCAGCCTTCCTTTACACTCCTGCTTCTCACTCAGAGTTACGTTTTCGTTCCCTTCCCCAAGCTTTCACCAAAACACACGACAGATGACGCTCACGCTCAAGAAGGGCGATCTTTGCTGAGGCAAGGGTTCTCTACAGCTTTGTCCCTTTGCGATGGGTGGGCGGCCGTTAGGACTCCACGCACGCACGGGAGAGCCGATCTAGGTTCCCGAAACAAGAGCTGAGTCGAGAGGTGCCTTCTGCCCATGCCTATTTCTCCCTCGGAATTCTGCTGGGACTCAGTCCCCAGGTTTGCCCTCCAGCAGAGTTGAAAATGCTGCCACCCTGTGCAGAGGCGAATGAGCTGCAGCTGGGAGTCTTTACAGGCTTCTTTCTGCCAGATCAGTGTGGAGCACCCAGCATTCCAGTGCACACATGGAGCAGTGGCGTTAGCTTCAGGTCACAAGCGCTGGGCCAAGGGGTGCCTTCTGGCCCGGACTTCTGCTCCCTGGCTGTCACGGAAGGAGACCGCTCCCCGGACTCTCACCCACGGCAGCCTGGAAGCTGCTTCCTCCCTCCGAGAGGTGGATGGGAGCTAAAGCACGGCTCCTCTATCGTATGGGTTTTCGAGGAAGACTGCTAGCCATTAGACTCCCATGGAAAGTGGGCCCGCAGTGCTCGTTTCATGAAACACGGGAGGAGTCGTGTTCTGCCTCCTGCCGCCCAGGGCCCGAGTCTCACTTCGAAAAGGCTCTCGGCCTCACTTGCCGTGCTCTCCGCATTCCCACAGCAAACGGCTGCCCACCTCAGCAACGGCTATTGGAGCTGAAGCGCGGGTTCTCACCAGAGCTGTGGCTTCCAGTTAGGGGGCTGCCTTTAGGCCTGCACGCACACACGGGGCAACGGGAATGGCCTCGTCCACACGAGGTGAGTTGACAGCTGCCTTCGGCACCGGCCTGTCTCTCCCCCGATTCTCTGTATGGAGCCCGTCCCCAGGCTCTCTCTCACCCACGCTCCACCCTAAACCGCTTCCTCCCGCAGAGAGGTCGACGGTAGCTTAAAGCACGGTTTCTGCACACTGTTGTTTCTCCGCGTTGGAACGCCCGCCTTTAGGCTTCCATGCCCAAGTAGGGCCGCAGGGCTGGCTAGATCAACCACACGGCTAGTCGTGTTCTGCCTTCTGCCGGGGCCTGCGTCTCCCTCGCAAAAGGCTTTGGGCTCCCTTGCAGGGCTCTCCTGCACGCACACCACGCCATGCTTCTACCCTCGGGAGCTGCTGGTTTAGCTGAAGCACGGATTCTCTCCCGAGTTCTTCCTTCGAGTTAGGGGGTTGTCTTTGAGGCTCCACGCACCTCCACCGGGGGCATCGGTACTAGACCCGTCACCATGGTGTGAGTTGAGAGCTGCCTTCTGCACCGGCCTGTCTCTCCCACGATTTTACGTAATGGAGCCCGTCCCCAGGCTCTCACCCACAGTACACCCTAAACTGCTTCCTCTCACAGGGAGGACGAGGGTAGCGAAAGCACGGTTTCCCTACAGTGTTGCTTCTCCCGGTTGGAACGCGGGCTCTTCGACTTCCATGCGAGAGTGGGGCCGCAGTGCTAACTTCATGAAACAAGTGGGGAGTCGTGTTCTGCTCTCTCCCGGGGCCTGAGCCTCACCCGGAACCTGGGGGTGGGCTCACTTGCAGTGGGCTCACTCACGCGCACAGCAAAATGCGTCCACCCTCCGGCAGAGGGCTCTTTCAGCCGAAGCAGGGATGCTCTACGGAGTTGTTCCTTTGAGTTAGGTGGTTGGCTACTTAGGCCCGCAGGCACACCCGGGGCCAGGGTCCCAGCCTCATAAACAAGAGGTGTGTTGAGAGCCGCCTCGCGCACCGGCCTGCTTCTCACTCCATTTCACGTGGGGGACCCTTTCCCGGCCTCTCCTACAAGAACACTGGAAAATTGCTCCAGCTTCAGGGACGGCGAAGTTCACTAAAGCGCAGCTAAGTCGGTAGCATGGATTCTTGGCGTTGGTAGCCCGGTAGCTAGGCATCCAGGCACACGGGGTACAGCAGTGCCAATCTCCTAAACGGAGAGGGGAGTCGACAGCAGCCTTCCTTTACACTCCTGCTTCTCACTCAGAGTTACGTTTTCGTTCCCTTCCCCAAGCTTTCACCAAAACACACGACAGATGACGCTCACGCTCAAGAAGGGCGATCTTTGCTGAGGCAAGGGTTCTCTACAGCTTTGTCCCTTTGCGATGGGTGGGCGGCCGTTAGGACTCCACGCACGCACGGGAGAGCCGATCTAGGTTCCCGAAACAAGAGCTGAGTCGAGAGGTGCCTTCTGCCCATGCCTATTTCTCCCTCGGAATTCTGCTGGGACTCAGTCCCCAGGTTTGCCCTCCAGCAGAGTTGAAAATGCTGCCACCCTGTGCAGAGGCGAATGAGCTGCAGCTGGGAGTCTTTACAGGCTTCTTTCTGCCAGATCAGTGTGGAGCACCCAGCATTCCAGTGCACACATGGAGCAGTGGCGTTAGCTTCAGGTCACAAGCGCTGGGCCAAGGGGTGCCTTCTGGCCCGGACTTCTGCTCCCTGGCTGTCACGGAAGGAGACCGCTCCCCGGACTCTCACCCACGGCAGCCTGGAAGCTGCTTCCTCCCTCCGAGAGGTGGATGGGAGCTAAAGCACGGCTCCTCTATCGTATGGGTTTTCGAGGAAGACTGCTAGCCATTAGACTCCCATGGAAAGTGGGCCCGCAGTGCTCGTTTCATGAAACACGGGAGGAGTCGTGTTCTGCCTCCTGCCGCCCAGGGCCCGAGTCTCACTTCGAAAAGGCTCTCGGCCTCACTTGCCGTGCTCTCCGCATTCCCACAGCAAACGGCTGCCCACCTCAGCAACGGCTATTGGAGCTGAAGCGCGGGTTCTCACCAGAGCTGTGGCTTCCAGTTAGGGGGCTGCCTTTAGGCCTGCACGCACACACGGGGCAACGGGAATGGCCTCGTCCACACGAGGTGAGTTGACAGCTGCCTTCGGCACCGGCCTGTCTCTCCCCCGATTCTCTGTATGGAGCCCGTCCCCAGGCTCTCTCTCACCCACGCTCCACCCTAAACCGCTTCCTCCCGCAGAGAGGTCGACGGTAGCTTAAAGCACGGTTTCTGCACACTGTTGTTTCTCCGCGTTGGAACGCCCGCCTTTAGGCTTCCATGCCCAAGTAGGGCCGCAGGGCTGCCTAGATCAACCACACGGCTAGTCGTGTTCTGCCTTCTGCCGGGGCCTGCGTCTCCCTCGCAAAAGGCTTTGGGCTCCCTTGCAGGGCTCTCCTGCACGCACACCACGCCATGCTTCTACCCTCGGGAGCTGCTGGTTTAGCTGAAGCACGGATTCTCTCCCGAGTTCTTCCTTCGAGTTAGGGGGTTGTCTTTGAGGCTCCACGCACCTCCACCGGGGGCATCGGTACTAGACCCGTCACCATGGTGTGAGTTGAGAGCTGCCTTCTGCACCGGCCTGTCTCTCCCACGATTTTACGTAATGGAGCCCGTCCCCAGGCTCTCACCCACAGTACACCCTAAACTGCTTCCTCTCACAGGGAGGACGAGGGTAGCGAAAGCACGGTTTCCCTACAGTGTTGCTTCTCCCGGCTGGAACGCGGGCTCTTCGACTTCCATGCGAGAGTGGGGCCGCAGTGCTAACTTCATGAAACAAGTGGGGAGTCGTGTTCTGCTCTCTCCCGGGGCCTGAGCCTCACCCGGAACCTGGGGGTGGGCTCACTTGCAGTGGGCTCCCTCACGCGCACAGCAAAATGCGTCCACCCTCCGGCAGAGGGCTCTTTCAGCCGAAGCAGGGATGCTCTACGGAGTTGTTCCTTTGAGTTAGGTGGTTGGCTACTTAGGCCCGCAGGCACACCCGGGGCCAGGGTCCCAGCCTCATAAACAAGAGGTGTGTTGAGAGCCGCCTCGCGCACCGGCCTGCTTCTCACTCCATTTCACGTGGGGGACCCTTTCCCGGCCTCTCCTACAAGAACACTGGAAAATTGCTCCAGCTTCAGGGACGGCGAAGTTCAGTAAAGCGCAGCTAAGTCGGTAGCATTCATTCTTGGCGTTGGTAGCCCGGTAGCTAGGCATCCAGGCACACGGGGTACAGCAGTGCCAATCTCCTAAACGGAGAGGGGAGTCGACAGCAGCCTTCCTTTACACTCCTGCTTCTCACTCAGAGTTACGTTTTCGTTCCCTTCCCCAAGCTTTCACCAAAACACACGACAGATGACGCTCACGCTCAAGAAGGGCGATCTTTGCTGAGGCAAGGGTTCTCTACAGCTTTGTCCCTTTGCGATGGGTGGGCGGCCGTTAGGACTCCACGCACGCACGGGAGAGCCGATCTAGGTTCCCGAAACAAGAGCTGAGTCGAGAGGTGCCTTCTGCCCATGCCTATTTCTCCCTCGGAATTCTGCTGGGACTCAGTCCCCAGGTTTGCCCTCCAGCAGAGTTGAAAATGCTGCCACCCTGTGCAGAGGCGAATGAGCTGCAGCTGGGAGTCTTTACAGGCTTCTTTCTGCCAGATCAGTGTGGAGCACCCAGCATTCCAGTGCACACATGGAGCAGTGGCGTTAGCTTCAGGTCACAAGCGCTGGGCCAAGGGGTGCCTTCTGGCCCGGACTTCTGCTCCCTGGCTGTCACGGAAGGAGACCGCTCCCCGGACTCTCACCCACGGCAGCCTGGAAGCTGCTTCCTCCCTCCGAGAGGTGGATGGGAGCTAAAGCACGGCTCCTCTATCGTATGGGTTTTCGAGGAAGACTGCTAGCCATTAGACTCCCATGGAAAGTGGGCCCGCAGTGCTCGTTTCATGAAACACGGGAGGAGTCGTGTTCTGCCTCCTGCCGCCCAGGGCCCGAGTCTCACTTCGAAAAGGCTCTCGGCCTCACTTGCCGTGCTCTCCGCATTCCCACAGCAAACGGCTGCCCACCTCAGCAACGGCTATTGGAGCTGAAGCGCGGGTTCTCACCAGAGCTGTGGCTTCCAGTTAGGGGGCTGCCTTTAGGCCTGCACGCACACACGGGGCAACGGGAATGGCCTCGTCCACACGAGGTGAGTTGACAGCTGCCTTCGGCACCGGCCTGTCTCTCCCCCGATTCTCTGTATGGAGCCCGTCCCCAGGCTCTCTCTCACCCACGCTCCACCCTAAACCGCTTCCTCCCGCAGAGAGGTCGACGGTAGCTTAAAGCACGGTTTCTGCACACTGTTGTTTCTCCGCGTTGGAACGCCCGCCTTTAGGCTTCCATGCCCAAGTAGGGCCGCAGGGCTGGCTAGATCAACCACACGGCTAGTCGTGTTCTGCCTTCTGCCGGGGCCTGCGTCTCCCTCGCAAAAGGCTTTGGGCTCCCTTGCAGGGCTCTCCTGCACGCACACCACGCCATGCTTCTACCCTCGGGAGCTGCTGGTTTAGCTGAAGCACGGATTCTCTCCCGAGTTCTTCCTTCGAGTTAGGGGGTTGTCTTTGAGGCTCCACGCACCTCCACCGGGGGCATCGGTACTAGACCCGTCACCATGGTGTGAGTTGAGAGCTGCCTTCTGCACCGGCCTGTCTCTCCCACGATTTTACGTAATGGAGCCCGTCCCCAGGCTCTCACCCACAGTACACCCTAAACTGCTTCCTCTCACAGGGAGGACGAGGGTAGCGAAAGCACGGTTTCCCTACAGTGTTGCTTCTCCCGGTTGGAACGCGGGCTCTTCGACTTCCATGCGAGAGTGGGGCCGCAGTGCTAACTTCATGAAACAAGTGGGGAGTCGTGTTCTGCTCTCTCCCGGGGCCTGAGCCTCACCCGGAACCTGGGGGTGGGCTCACTTGCAGTGGGCTCACTCACGCGCACAGCAAAATGCGTCCACCCTCCGGCAGAGGGCTCTTTCAGCCGAAGCAGGGATGCTCTACGGAGTTGTTCCTTTGAGTTAGGTGGTTGGCTACTTAGGCCCGCAGGCACACCCGGGGCCAGGGTCCCAGCCTCATAAACAAGAGGTGTGTTGAGAGCCGCCTCGCGCACCGGCCTGCTTCTCACTCCATTTCACGTGGGGGACCCTTTCCCGGCCTCTCCTACAAGAACACTGGAAAATTGCTCCAGCTTCAGGGACGGCGAAGTTCAGTAAAGCGCAGCTAAGTCGGTAGCATTCATTCTTGGCGTTGGTAGCCCGGTAGCTAGGCATCCAGGCACACGGGGTACAGCAGTGCCAATCTCCTAAACGGAGAGGGGAGTCGACAGCAGCCTTCCTTTACACTCCTGCTTCTCACTCAGAGTTACGTTTTCGTTCCCTTCCCCAAGCTTTCACCAAAACACACGACAGATGACGCTCACGCTCAAGAAGGGCGATCTTTGCTGAGGCAAGGGTTCTCTACAGCTTTGTCCCTTTGCGATGGGTGGGCGGCCGTTAGGACTCCACGCACGCACGGGAGAGCCGATCTAGGTTCCCGAAACAAGAGCTGAGTCGAGAGGTGCCTTCTGCCCATGCCTATTTCTCCCTCGGAATTCTGCTGGGACTCAGTCCCCAGGTTTGCCCTCCAGCAGAGTTGAAAATGCTGCCACCCTGTGCAGAGGCGAATGAGCTGCAGCTGGGAGTCTTTACAGGCTTCTTTCTGCCAGATCAGTGTGGAGCACCCAGCATTCCAGTGCACACATGGAGCAGTGGCGTTAGCTTCAGGTCACAAGCGCTGGGCCAAGGGGTGCCTTCTGGCCCGGACTTCTGCTCCCTGGCTGTCACGGAAGGAGACCGCTCCCCGGACTCTCACCCACGGCAGCCTGGAAGCTGCTTCCTCCCTCCGAGAGGTGGATGGGAGCTAAAGCACGGCTCCTCTATCGTATGGGTTTTCGAGGAAGACTGCTAGCCATTAGACTCCCATGGAAAGTGGGCCCGCAGTGCTCGTTTCATGAAACACGGGAGGAGTCGTGTTCTGCCTCCTGCCGCCCAGGGCCCGAGTCTCACTTCGAAAAGGCTCTCGGCCTCACTTGCCGTGCTCTCCGCATTCCCACAGCAAACGGCTGCCCACCTCAGCAACGGCTATTGGAGCTGAAGCGCGGGTTCTCACCAGAGCTGTGGCTTCCAGTTAGGGGGCTGCCTTTAGGCCTGCACGCACACACGGGGCAACGGGAATGGCCTCGTCCACACGAGGTGAGTTGACAGCTGCCCTCGGCACCGGCCTGTCTCTCCCCCGATTCTCTGTATGGAGCCCGTCCCCAGGCTCTCTCTCACCCACGCTCCACCCTAAACCGCTTCCTCCCGCAGAGAGGTCGACGGTAGCTTAAAGCACGGTTTCTGCACACTGTTGTTTCTCCGCGTTGGAACGCCCGCCTTTAGGCTTCCATGCCCAAGTAGGGCCGCAGGGCTGGCTAGATCAACCACACGGCTAGTCGTGTTCTGCCTTCTGCCGGGGCCTGCGTCTCCCTCGCAAAAGGCTTTGGGCTCCCTTGCAGGGCTCTCCTGCACGCACACCACGCCATGCTTCTACCCTCGGGAGCTGCTGGTTTAGCTGAAGCACGGATTCTCTCCCGAGTTCTTCCTTCGAGTTAGGGGGTTGTCTTTGAGGCTCCACGCACCTCCACCGGGGGCATCGGTACTAGACCCGTCACCATGGTGTGAGTTGAGAGCTGCCTTCTGCACCGGCCTGTCTCTCCCACGATTTTACGTAATGGAGCCCGTCCCCAGGCTCTCACCCACAGTACACCCTAAACTGCTTCCTCTCACAGGGAGGACGAGGGTAGCGAAAGCACGGTTTCCCTACAGTGTTGCTTCTCCCGGTTGGAACGCGGGCTCTTCGACTTCCATGCGAGAGTGGGGCCGCAGTGCTAACTTCATGAAACAAGTGGGGAGTCGTGTTCTGCTCTCTCCCGGGGCCTGAGCCTCACCCGGAACCTGGGGGTGGGCTCACTTGCAGTGGGCTCACTCACGCGCACAGCAAAATGCGTCCACCCTCCGGCAGAGGGCTCTTTCAGCCGAAGCAGGGATGCTCTACGGAGTTGTTCCTTTGAGTTAGGTGGTTGGCTACTTAGGCCCGCAGGCACACCCGGGGCCAGGGTCCCAGCCTCATAAACAAGAGGTGTGTTGAGAGCCGCCTCGCGCACCGGCCTGCTTCTCACTCCATTTCACGTGGGGGACCCTTTCCCGGCCTCTCCTACAAGAACACTGGAAAATTGCTCCAGCTTCAGGGACGGCGAAGTTCAGTAAAGCGCAGCTAAGTCGGTAGCATGGATTCTTGGCGTTGGTAGCCCGGTAGCTAGGCATCCAGGCACACGGGGTACAGCAGTGCCAATCTCCTAAACGGAGAGGGGAGTCGACAGCAGCCTTCCTTTACACTCCTGCTTCTCACTCAGAGTTACGTTTTCGTTCCCTTCCCCAAGCTTTCACCAAAACACACGACAGATGACGCTCACGCTCAAGAAGGGCGATCTTTGCTGAGGCAAGGGTTCTCTACAGCTTTGTCCCTTTGCGATGGGTGGGCGGCCGTTAGGACTCCACGCACGCACGGGAGAGCCGATCTAGGTTCCCGAAACAAGAGCTGAGTCGAGAGGTGCCTTCTGCCCATGCCTATTTCTCCCTCGGAATTCTGCTGGGACTCAGTCCCCAGGTTTGCCCTCCAGCAGAGTTGAAAATGCTGCCACCCTGTGCAGAGGCGAATGAGCTGCAGCTGGGAGTCTTTACAGGCTTCTTTCTGCCAGATCAGTGTGGAGCACCCAGCATTCCAGTGCACACATGGAGCAGTGGCGTTAGCTTCAGGTCACAAGCGCTGGGCCAAGGGGTGCCTTCTGGCCCGGACTTCTGCTCCCTGGCTGTCACGGAAGGAGACCGCTCCCCGGACTCTCACCCACGGCAGCCTGGAAGCTGCTTCCTCCCTCCGAGAGGTGGATGGGAGCTAAAGCACGGCTCCTCTATCGTATGGGTTTTCGAGGAAGACTGCTAGCCATTAGACTCCCATGGAAAGTGGGCCCGCAGTGCTCGTTTCATGAAACACGGGAGGAGTCGTGTTCTGCCTCCTGCCGCCCAGGGCCCGAGTCTCACTTCGAAAAGGCTCTCGGCCTCACTTGCCGTGCTCTCCGCATTCCCACAGCAAACGGCTGCCCACCTCAGCAACGGCTATTGGAGCTGAAGCGCGGGTTCTCACCAGAGCTGTGGCTTCCAGTTAGGGGGCTGCCTTTAGGCCTGCACGCACACACGGGGCAACGGGAATGGCCTCGTCCACACGAGGTGAGTTGACAGCTGCCCTCGGCACCGGCCTGTCTCTCCCCCGATTCTCTGTATGGAGCCCGTCCCCAGGCTCTCTCTCACCCACGCTCCACCCTAAACCGCTTCCTCCCGCAGAGAGGTCGACGGTAGCTTAAAGCACGGTTTCTGCACACTGTTGTTTCTCCGCGTTGGAACGCCCGCCTTTAGGCTTCCATGCCCAAGTAGGGCCGCAGGGCTGGCTAGATCAACCACACGGCTAGTCGTGTTCTGCCTTCTGCCGGGGCCTGCGTCTCCCTCGCAAAAGGCTTTGGGCTCCCTTGCAGGGCTCTCCTGCACGCACACCACGCCATGCTTCTACCCTCGGGAGCTGCTGGTTTAGCTGAAGCACGGATTCTCTCCCGAGTTCTTCCTTCGAGTTAGGGGGTTGTCTTTGAGGCTCCACGCACCTCCACCGGGGGCATCGGTACTAGACCCGTCACCATGGTGTGAGTTGAGAGCTGCCTTCTGCACCGGCCTGTCTCTCCCACGATTTTACGTAATGGAGCCCGTCCCCAGGCTCTCACCCACAGTACACCCTAAACTGCTTCCTCTCACAGGGAGGACGAGGGTAGCGAAAGCACGGTTTCCCTACAGTGTTGCTTCTCCCGGTTGGAACGCGGGCTCTTCGACTTCCATGCGAGAGTGGGGCCGCAGTGCTAACTTCATGAAACAAGTGGGGAGTCGTGTTCTGCTCTCTCCCGGGGCCTGAGCCTCACCCGGAACCTGGGGGTGGGCTCACTTGCAGTGGGCTCACTCACGCGCACAGCAAAATGCGTCCACCCTCCGGCAGAGGGCTCTTTCAGCCGAAGCAGGGATGCTCTACGGAGTTGTTCCTTTGAGTTAGGTGGTTGGCTACTTAGGCCCGCAGGCACACCCGGGGCCAGGGTCCCAGCCTCATAAACAAGAGGTGTGTTGAGAGCCGCCTCGCGCACCGGCCTGCTTCTCACTCCATTTCACGTGGGGGACCCTTTCCCGGCCTCTCCTACAAGAACACTGGAAAATTGCTCCAGCTTCAGGGACGGCGAAGTT